>NW_017307832.1:18137-35794 GCF_000935625.1 Nanorana parkeri
TTCACTCCTTCCATAAGCGCAGATTTTACATTATTTCAATCAAAACTAATTGAAGGGATTAAAAATGGATGTCCTCAGCAAATCCTGCTTGTGGTAATTACAGGTTTTCTTTCAAGGCTGTGAAAAAGCAGATTATAATCATATTGATAGCTGTGTACTGCTTCTAACACCAATCAATTCAACCCATCTGACATATTCTATAACACTATTGTGCCTGTTTGTTTAAATCATTGCCACCAGTGACCATGTTTTCATGTTCTTTTTTTAGGTTTGAGAGAGATTGCCTTCTGGGGAGGAAGGTTCATCCTGATTCTGGCCCTTGTTACATTGGCCATTTCTTATTTCACTCGATATTTGTCCTCTTTCCGTCCAACGAGTCATTCCCAAACTGGTAAGGCCAAATGATCATTGTGTGTTTTGTACCATTTACCTTAAGTATTAAATCGCACTCCCACCTTGCAGAAATAGCGTAAATGTTTTTGCTAATCAATTTTGCCATCTTGGTAAGGGTTAAGCGTGTTGCTGAAATCAAACTTTGAATGATATTAACGCAGGCTCATGCAGCCAATTTTAAGTGAGCAGCTGTAAGGAAGAACGCCCAGTTTTTCAAGCGCAGAAGTCTCTGTAGAAAATTTGCTGAATTCTGCAGCATTTGGATTTTTGTTAGATAACGTGGCTGAAGGAACCATGTACTGTAAAATGACAGGCTGCCATTTTTTGTGTTCTGCTTTTCAAAAAACTTGTTGCCAGGTTGTTACATTGATTCAGAAGCTTTATGGGCAACTAGTGTAAATCAGGTTTGAATTTCTGCTTCCTCCTGGTCAGCGACTTGGAAAGCATTGAAGCTGCAGACAGCCAGACAACTAGTATTTTCAGTAGATCAGCCTCCATACCTCTATCAGTACAGGTTTCCTGGAGTGCCCATGTTGTAACAACACAAGGCACTGCCCCTCACTAGCATCACACAATAGACACTAATTTGAACGGGCCCATAACTAAATGCCAGAATATTAGGGAGATGCAGAAATATAGGCAGTTGAATCCGTATGTAGATCTACTGCTTTTCTGTAAACGTTCTGCATGGCCCCTTCCTGCCTGCCAAGCCTACTAAAGGTTACCCTAGTGATAAGCAGTCTCACTGATCAGTAGGTAGACTCTAGAGGGGGGAATCTGCAAGCTTCTTTCATCTTAGCATGAACTGGCATTTATACCCTATGTCTATGAGGGATAAACTCCTTACAGGTCGGTAACAGCAGGCATGGCTTGTATGTACTTGTTTTTGAGAACAATGGCAATTCAGTTCATAATTAACAAGTTTTGAGATATCTTTACAGTTATTAAAAGGTGAGCTTTAAATAGTTTTACTTGGGTTCATATGAGTAGAGTATTTTTACTCAGCAAAGTGACTTTTCACTTATCTTAGTGAATGAGCTGATGGGAGTGGAAAATTCACTTTGCATAGGATACCCAATCATGTGCAAATTCACCTCATTCATTTGCAAAGTGAACATGCGCTACTCCTTAAGTCAATTAACCCCAACATTAGCATTTCTAATAGTGAATCCTTAGTATACAATATAGGCCATTGTCTATTTATCTTTTTATTTTTTGTGTCCTTTTTATACTTATAAGGGTTTTTTGAGGGGGAGGGGGGGTAATCCTGAGGCTCTATTATGTGGAAGATTGGGGTCACTTTCCTGAGCGGTTGACAAATTTAGAGCCTCCACCCTTGAAATATAAGTGGGACTCACTTTTCACATTGGCTTGTCCCTAGGTACTGGTGACATTCATAACTTCTCTGTATACAGCTAATCTTTTTAACTAATTACATCTTTAGTATCGCAAGATGAAATGGACAGACAGCAAGAAATTACAAGAAAAGGTCAACAGGAGTATTTAAAAAAAAAGGTGAGAATATTCTAATAAATGAACTACCCGATTTTCCTTGTTAAAGTGAAACTTCGGCTTTTTGTTTTTGATGGAGTTGAGAAGGATTGGACCTTGGGGCAGGTTTTTAGTGTGCCCCCACTGGGGAAATTCCCTCTCACTACCTGTCCTGGTGGACACTGTTCCCTGGAGAGTAATTGAGATTAGGGCTGCAACTATTATTTTCATAATCGATTAGCCGATTAATTTTTTCGATTAATCGGATTAAAACAATACCATCCTTAAATTTAAAATAAAATGCCCAAATGCACTGGAATGCATGGTAATGATGTACAGGTGATCACACTGCGGCCAGGAGGTGCGCTTGGAATGTCATTGAAATTAAGGGCACCACAACGCACATTCTGGAGCAGAGTTTTCGGGCCGAAACCAAAAGTGGCACACAAGCTCCCTATGTGATGGCATATTGGAGGTGACAGGTTCTCTTTATGGTGACTTTAGGGGTCTTTTAGACCCCTAGTGTCACCTTCCCACTTCACTGGATTCAGCTGCTGAAGCAGCTGTATGTCAACACAACAGTCAGTGGCTTGGAGCAATAGCCATTCTGTTATTGGTTATTTTGAATTGCAATACCCAATAGCAAGCTGGCTATTGCACTTGCCTGCTATCAATCAGCAGAGGGGGGAACTGAAGGAGAAAGTTCTCCTTCAGGTCCTCCTCTGCTGATTGACAGTGGGCAGGTGCAATAGCCAGCCTGCAACTGGCTATTGCAATTTAAAATAACCAAAAGCAGACTGGATATTGCTCTTAGCCACTGAAGGGAGCTTTGACGCCGGCTTTCTACCGCTGGCAGAAGAGGGGGCAGCAGCGGAGGAAGGGCGGCAGCACAGAGGAACGACTGCACCAGCTGGGTAATGCAGAGGCACAGCGGAGTCTCCTCCCTGCTGGTACGGGCTGCAGCGGTCTGTGTCCCAGTTGCCTCTGCCGATACAAGTAGTGAGAGCATCGGGGAGTGAAAGGGACACAGACTGCTGCAGCCAACACCAGTGGGGAGGAGAACGAAGAAGCAGAGTTGCGGCAGCAGGTGCAACCAATCGAAAATCAACTAATCGATAATGAGAATCATTGCTAATGATTCTCAATATCTATTCTAATCGATTATTTGTTGCCGCCCTAATTGAGTTAAACATTTCTTCCGGAGGGGACAGATGTCAGCAAAAGCCTAACATCCACAACTAAAACCCTTCCCCACGAAACCAGA
Source organism: Nanorana parkeri (assembly GCF_000935625.1). Lineage (NCBI taxonomy): Eukaryota > Metazoa > Chordata > Amphibia > Anura > Dicroglossidae > Nanorana > Nanorana parkeri. The sequence continues at coordinate 21,286 of NW_017307832.1, forward strand.
ATTAAGGAGAAATCTCTTCATGGGACACGGCCAGCAATAAAACTGGCAAAGGGTCTAACTCTTTTCCACTCCATGCTAAATATGATCACTTTAAATTTGCATATTGTGTAATAATGTTTAACAAATTTACAGATTTTCCTACTATTTTCATTAGCCTCCAGTTACACTCCAGGCAAATCAGAAAATTTAGGGATGTTCAGATACCAGTGCCGATACTTGGCATTTTCACGTGAACTACCAGGGTTGCAGCTGGGACCTGGCTCTGACGCTCCACCACTGTCCTGAAATCATTAGTCTGTATTGTTTTAGAAAAACGATCACATGACAAACAAAAATGTATCAGTACTTGTATCTGTGAGTACTTGGGCAAGTATCAGTACTTGTGAAAATGATATTGGCGCATCTCTTTAAAATATTTTTTAAAAATCATGCATTAAAAACAGATGTACAAATCCCAGGAGCTTTGCATACTCCTTACAAATGTCAGCTGCCTACTAACTTTTGAATTTTTCTCTAGTCTAGTCTTGGAGCTCGAAAAGTATCTGTACTTGTACCGAGTATGGTACTTGGTATCTGAACATCCCTAGTTGAAATGTCCTAACCTCAGCCTGCCAGCCTACGGCTTCAGATGTTCATTCATGCATTGCTGTAGTGCAGTGTTTTTCAACCTTTTTTGTGCAAAGGCACACTTTTTTCATGAAAAAAATCACGAGGCACACCACCATTAGAAAAAGTGTACCAGATCTCTCCACTCCCTTAAAGTGTATGTTAAGCTAAAAAATGTTTTCTACTTTTGGATAGTGTAGGAGAGGATTAAAACGTCTGCTAGATTTTTGTTGCTATTTGGAGCACACTTCCTGTCCTACTGTCAAGGGTTATACCAGACAGGAAGTGAGGGAAAATCTACAACAGGAACACAGGCAAAAATAATATTCTGATAGGCGTTCTTGGCTTTACCTCCATTTTTATTTCTGCACGTGTTGCCTCACTTCCTTTCTGGTAAAACATTGTAATCAGAACAGGAAGTACGACAGAGCCCCGGATAGCACTAAATCCTGACAGAGGTTTTAACCCTTCTCCACTCTATCCAAAAAAACTTTTTGATGGGCTTACACTTTAAATGACCTTTTTATTATCTATAACCTAGTTTTCTAGGAACACCATCTTGCGCCAAGGAAGCATCAACACAGATGATGACAGGAAGCAGATAGGGCAATGGCACAGACTGTAGGCTCAGATTGTCATCACCTATATAGCACAGAAGGCATAGGGTGGGTGACAAAGTATGTGCATACAATTACAAATCTTTGTCACTGGTAAATCGTCGGTATATAGTATGCATTTTAAATTCCTCAAACCTTACAGTGTGTGTCATTTTAGAAGTGCTTGTTATAAATCATTTTTTATTTTTTGCATTCTAGTGAGTTGTGCTGGGTTGTAAGAATGTTATAACACTTTGTCCATCTCAGAAGATACTGTACTCATGTTGAGTATTTCTCATTGACAGGCAAGGGAATACTCTGAGGATGTTTTAAAGCCACGTGAAGCTGAAAAACTTAGAAAACAAGAGGAAACTTTCTATAGGATGACAGGCCAAACCTGGAAATTAACTCAAGGTCATCAACTTGGTGTAAGTAGGATTAGAAGGAATGCTCTCTCTTTAATAGTTACATTTATTCAATGGGCTGAACTTGTCAAAATTTAAATCTATTATTTCCTCTCCATGAGCAGACACCTCACCTCAGCTTTACCAGCCTAAATTTGCCTTTGGTACCAGCATGATAGTTAAAATCGAAAGCTATGTGATTTTTATCACCAGTTTAAATGGTGGACTTGAGTTCTTCTGCACCCCTAATGTTATCTAAAACTATTGAGGAGAAATAAAGGATTCATAGACAGCATGTCTGCTTTGGATATGATAGTCCAGATGTGAGGTGACAGTTCTTATGTGTTAATAATTGCATACAGAATTTCTCTTTCTACAGTGAGCAGTTACTTTTATAAACATTTGGTCTGCCAAATGTAAAAAGGATCATAGTATATGCACTGTAATACAAGTTTATAGCCGTTTGTGTCTGATCAGACTTGCACATAGCTGGTTAGTGTTTTTAGCTGCATTAGATTCATTTGATTTTGCTGTGTGGTCTGCTGGAATGTAAATATTTATTTTTTTACACACGTCTCAATCGGAGAAATGGCTGATATCGAATTCTGTTGCAATGCTTTGAATAAAAGTACAAGCACAATAAAGCCTATGTCATTCAAAAGACCGCAATGGAAATTATGTATGTAGATGACAAGAAGCAAGTTGGCAAAAATCTGAAATATGTCTGGAAAGCCATAAGATGAAAAATGGGTTAAATTGTCAGGCAGTAATTAAGTAATGTACAGACTGCAGCATTGGGCAATTGTTTGGCAAGCAACCAGATATCCTTTTTTTATTTTTAACATCAAATTACGTTTCAGTATATGCATATTTTTATTTTTAACTTCAAAGGCAATGTATAGTTTTTTTAATATTTTTTTTTTTTTTTATCAATACATCTTTATTGATTTCAACAAAGAAAATGCAGTAATCCCAACATCTATAAAAAAGGGAACAGATACACACAGTACTGTGAAAATGTTTTAGGCAGGTGTGAAGAAATGCTGTAAAGTAAGAATGCTTTCAGAAATAAAAGTGTTAATAGTTTATTTTTTATCAATGAACAAAATGGGAAGTAAATGAACAGAAGAGAAATCCAAATCAATATTTGGTGTGACCACCCTTTGCCTTCAAAACAGCATCAATTCTTCTAGGTACACTTGCACACAGTGTTTGAAGTAACTGGGCAGTTAGGTTGTTCCAAACATCTTGGAGAACTAAGCACAGATCTTCTGTGGATGTAGGCTGCCTCAAATCCTTCTGTCTTCAAATAATCCCAGACAGACTTGATAATGTTGATATCAGGGCTTTGTGGGGGCCAAACCATCACTTCCAGGACTCCTTGTTCTTAATGACATTGGTTTTATGTTTGGGGTCGTTGTCCTGCTGCAGAATGCATTTGGGGCCAATCACACGCGTTCCTGATGGTATGGCATGATGGATAAGTATCTGCTTGTATTTCTCAGCATTGAGGACATCATTGATCCTGAACCAAATCCGCAACTCTATTGGCAGAAATGCAGCCCCAGACGTGCAAGCTGTGCTAATCCAGATCTGACTCCAGACTTCAGGTGTCACCAATCTACCAAGATTGCCTTCTCACTTGGGTACATGGGAAGGAGGAGTATTCTGGAGCTTATGCAGCAATAGAGTATAAAGTATAGAGGTCAGGCCAGGGAACCCAAACGTTTTGAGAGGATAAATCTTGAGTAGAACCTGCCAGTGTTTGGAGGAAATGCTTAATACATAAAGATGCCTACTGCTTTAAGTGTATTCTTGTCCCTGAGAGTTTTAAAGGATACAACATCTGGTAAAAAAAAAAAAAGGTTTGACAATGCCAACGATAAAAGTGAGTGGTTTCACATATTCTGTTATTCTCCCTAGTTAAGAAATATGATGCCTTTCCAAGAAGCGAAGCGAACAAATGCATTTTGTGTACAATTTAGGGTAATTTTTCTGGTAAAGTGTTTCGTAGGAGGACGTGAGGTCAAAGTCACACTAAAGTGTCATTAAACCTTGAAAATGCATTCAAGTACCTTTTAACTATTAACAAAAATGTATCTTATTTGTTTATCATTCAGCTGTAGATCCTCAAATCATCTCTGAATTGGTGCGGACACTGTCCTTCCTTCTGGGGGGGGCTACTTTTGTTCCCCATGGTCCCTGTGTGTGTTGAAGAGTAACCACCACTCCAAGCTTACTCCTGTGCTAGACTACAATCTCATGTTTCGTTTACTAATTTGTATTGAGAGTGAAGTCTATCACAGAAGTGAGCTTGGAGCGGTGGCTACTTTACAACACACATAGGGACAGTGGGAAACAAAAGTAGCCACCCTCCAGAATGAAGGACACTGTCAACACCAATTCAGAGAGGGAGTGATACACAAATAAGATACATTTTTGCTAATAGTTAAGGTACTTGAATGCATTAAGGTTTACCTCCTGAGTTTAGTGTCACTCTAACCCCAGATAAGGTAGAGTAGAGGGTACCCTCATGTAACAGAAAAAGACTGCTGAAGGAACTGGTTAGGATGATTGGGCAAGGAAATAATTTAGTTTTTGTGAGTGTTTGGTTTAGTTATAGTAACATGAAGACCAGAGAGATCCCTGAATTGCTGTAGCATAGACATCATATTTGGGAGGGAAATCAGGGTATAGAAAAATGGTCGGATCAGAGGCCACTGTAAATAAAAGCTGTCAGGGAGGAATATAAGTCAATCTTGCCATGCAAGAAGTAAGGTCCAAACTCCCACATTTGGATGATGTAGTTTAAGTAATCCTAGCTGATGGAAACGAAAGCTTTTTAAATGTCCAAAGAAAAAGGGCATTATCTTTGGTGTGAGATATGGAGAATTAGAGAAAGCCTTTCTCTAATTCCCTCCCATCTGTCACCCAGTTATAAGACCCACCTATGAAATAGGGCTAGTTAATGTAGAATTGATTCTTTTGGCAGTTATATTCATGGTAATTTAACATCAATGTTTCTCTGGGAGATGTTCTTTGATACACAGCAAATGAAACGTGACAGCCCTTAGATTGTATCCTCAAGTTGTTGTGTTGTTCTTTACCCTATTCCACAGGATGAATATTAATATCAGAATGTAAGGTATGACACCATTTCCTATATCATCACATTGCCACAAACTGGAAAAACAAAACAGGCTGGCTCCATAATCTCTGATTTTTTTCACTTCACCCAGCAGGAGGCAGAGGAGTCTGAAGGTAATGTAGATAGTGAGGACAATGAAGTGGAAACTGCAAATGAAAGAGCTATTAGGAGAAGAAAACTTCCAGAGCATGTCACAAAGCCTGTACCGAAAGTGGAACAGCCACAGCCTAAGAAGGTATTTTCATATACAGTATATTAATGAAATTGGGTTGGTGATAAACAAATTGTTATTACAGTGGTACTTGCTGTTATGCGATGTTATGATTCTTACATCTCAAAGCAAATTGTTGTAAACTGCATAATCTCTTTTTAAAGTGTAATGCTATATTTGTTCCGAAAAAGACAACCCCCTCCAGGTGATCAATGTATGTTGCAAGAATTTTAACACTTTGTTGCAGATTTTGATCTTTCTGTTCTGAGGAAAAACCTGTTTGTTCTACCATGTCTTTTCCAGACTGAGCCTTGAGAGGGTCTGGGTACATTATAACTGCCTGCAGCGCTTTCAGTGTTCGAATGAGCAAAGTTGCAGTGTCTGCATCCCTTTAGAAGTAGTAGTTAACCCCTAGGGAATATTTCACCCAAAAATTTCTATTGCAGTGGATGCCTAAAATTCCGCATGTACTTGTATGTAATGCAATGACATGGGGTTTGAAATAGATCACTGTCCCTGGACAGTGGTAGGTAGATACCGGAGGAGAGATGAGTCCAGCAATAGTAGTCTATTCCAGAGGAAGGCAACTCTAAGCAGATTAAACTTTAGCTTCAGGGGGGCGCATGCGCGAAGTAAGGCGGATCGGATGTCCGGTCCGTGAGCCTCGCACCTAGTACGGAACTGAACCTCCGCTCCCGTAGCGAACATAAGCGGGCAGATTATAGCAAGCAAAGAAGGTGGCCGGGGAGTCCCCCAACACCGGACTGAAAACCAGCAATGACCGGGAGACCACCTAAAAAGGAGGCGCAGGGCGCTAAGATGGCGGCAAGCGGCAAGACTAAGATGGCGGTGGTGCTGAGCCCTCAAGAGGGTAATGGCAAAGGGAGGAAGGAGCTGAGAAGGGGAAGAGGAAGAGAAGGGGCCCTCTCTTTTCTTTTTTTTCGCTTTCTTTCATCTCTTCTTTTTGTCACTCTTGCTGCCTGGTATGATTATGCTGTTATGATTATGACTGTGCTGTTATTTTATCTTAGCAATAGTAGTCTATTCCAAATTGAATGTAATCATATCACATACGATTACATGCGGGCTGCCGCTTACAGATGCAGCCACTGCCACCCGGGCATTAAAGAGAAACTTTACCCATATCTTTAAAATGACAATAAAAATACATCTTTAGAAATGTTTAGTAATGACAATCTACAAACACATACTTCTAGATAATTGCCTTCTTTGTATTCCTTATTTCTCTTTTCTTCCCCAGTCTTCTGACAGTGGCCATTTTTTACTAAGGGCAGATTAATATATCTCATCTTACTTCCTGGAACTCTGGCACATGTGACTAGGACCTGTGACCATGCACATCATCTCAGGGAAGGAAAATGCCTTTCCCTGAGATCTCGTGAGATTACAGATTACATTTCCCAGCAATGCTCTGCTCATGTAACCTTCCCAGGATGCAACGCTTGGGCACATTACATCACTAATGCCTAAAAGGACCAGTAATTGTAAGTAAAAGAAAACTATGTTTAACGAATGAATGTGAGATGATTTCATATCAGCATGCAGAGCTTAATGCTGAGGTGGTTTTTAGTGAAGGGTGGTAAAGGTCTGCTTTAGCTTCAAAGGGTGCAGCAGCCACATCTTTAAAGGGACTACTGGGATTGAATTGCCCAGTGTGACGAGACACACTGGGTTTCTTTCCCGCCGGACCCGAAACCCGGAAGAACACCAGGTGAAGATGGAAGCGATGGAGGGGAGCGCAGACATCGCAGCGCTGGAGGAGAATTCTTTGATAAGCAAATCTGCCATAATGTGCTAGACATACTTGCACATTAAGACAAAACCGCTCCTGGGGGCCTAAAAGTGTTTTGTTTTGCTGTTTCTTCCACTTTAAGGATCACAGTGTCCATTTTGAGCTCGAATTAAAAGGTACATGTGTGCCAAAAATGAAAACTAAGCCTTACAATGCACACAGGATACTGGCTCATACCTCTTATTTTGAATCCAGGCATAGTTGTAGTGTATCTCACCACTTCTCACACTGCTAACAATCACATATCGTCCAATAATCTGGTGTTCTTGGAACCTCTATTGCAGAGATATATAAAAGGGCAGCCAGATATTATTAATCCTGTCCACTGTAAGGTCCTGGGGACATTTGTTGCTGAAAGATTAGCATTTCTTTTCCCACCCACTATAGTCCCAGCATCTATTGCTGTTGTAAATAAAATTACTGGCGAGGTAAGAACCACCTTCAAGTAATCTTCTCTGTGCCCTGCCCAGCACTTCACAGTCTTTCCAGTGACAAAGTCCCTGCTTGGGCTTCCTGGGCCCCATTCATTGCTTTAGGTAAGCCATACTCTAGTGCCCTCCATCAGTCCGCAGGAAAGGCATGAAGGGGGCCACAGTGCAAACTAAGAGGATGTTTTTGCTGAAAAGGCTGTGCAGCTCTGGGCAGGACCAGACAGTGAGAAACGCTGGTTTGAGAACAAAGGTAAATATTTAAGCTTGTGAGCTAAACTTAAGAGTATAGAGGGGAATTGATTAAAGGACAGTTGTGCCAAAAGGTAAAGTGTGTTAAAATAATACCTGGTGATCTTGCCATGGAGGTCCATTTATAGGCTTAGGTTTTCCTTCCAATCATGTTTTTGTTATTACCTATAGCTGTGTATTTCATCGCAGGAAATCATTATTATTTTTTTCCCTTATTAACTATAGTTGTGGGTTTTTTTTTGTTTGTTTTTTAAATCATGGGAAGGGTTCTGAAATTGCATTGGAGTTATGTGATCCTTTTGGATTTGCATAAGCTTAGCAGGTGTATTGTTTAGTGTAATTAGATAATGAGATCACTTTCTAATTATATCCGTGTAGCTTGCATTGCGTTTCCTGTTAAACTTGAATTCCAGAGATATTAGAATCTCATATGCACTGCTTTCTAAAAGGCTAGGCAGGTGTTAAACTCAGGAATTTCATCTGCATGTAAAAACATCTAGCACTGAGCATACCTGTGTCACCATGACATATTGGGCTGTATCCAATCCATGAGGCTCAAATTCAATTATGTGATAAAAGAATTTAAAATATCTGGTATATTCATTAATCTTAAAGGGTTCTTGAAAGTAAAATGGATTGACTGTCGCATTGTGTACAAAGATGTATCAACAAGACCCTAACAGGTTTTCTACACTCTAGCTGTATCAAGTCTGGTGCCAATATTAGGACATTGACATGAGACAGTATTGGTCCCGAAGCTTTTAGTTCAGTTGACATGGGTTAACTTAGTCTTACAGAGAAAGTTAAAGGTTAAGTTGTAGTTTGGTTTTATTGTCAGGCATTAGAATTTCAAGTTCAAAGGACAACTTCACCTTTGCTAAAGTTGCCCTTTTTCCCCGCTCCCCTGAGTGCAGACCACTCGGTTACATACTTCCTTCAGCCCCAATCCAGTGATGTTTGCTGTGTAACTCTGCCATGCACAGAAAACGTCTGGCTGGTACCTCCTCTTTAACAGTATTTTATTGATTTTGCGACCGTATACTAGGGCTGCAACTAACTACTATTTTCATAATCGATTTGTTGGACGATTCTTTTCGGTAAGTCGATAAAAAAAAAAAATTAAATACTATCTTTTTATTTAAAATAAAATGCACAAATGGAGTGCTACAAAGTTTACTGCAGAATAAAACTGCATGCACATTTTTTCCAATCGCACTGCACTGGAACGCACGGCATTGTGGTACTGTGCGTACCATTTTGGGCAATCACACTGCGGAAGGGAGGCACGTTTGAGGTGCCATTGAAATGGCACATGTGATAGCACACTGGAGGTGACAGGTTCTCTTTAAGGTGACATTAGGGGTCTATTAGACCCCTAGTGTCACCTTTCCACTTCACTGGGAAATGACATCTTCCTGCTGAGGCAATAGCCAGCCGTCTATTTTAGTTTCAAAATATTTTTATAAATTTTCATCAAAGAAAAAAACAATACAAACATATGCACAACAGTGTCGCAGGTCACTCTGATAGCACAGGGCCTGGTCTCCACCAAAAAGGTCAGCCGGCTATTTTAAATTGCAATAGCCAAAAGCAGGCTGGCTTTTGCACCCGCCCACTGCCTGCTGTCAATTAGCAGAGGAGGGTACTGAAGGAGAAAGTTATCCTTCAGATCCTCCTCTGTGATTGATATCAGGCAGTGGGTATGTGCAATAGCCAGCCTGCTATTGGCTATTGCAGTTTAAAATGGCCAATAGCAGCTGGCTATTGCTCCCAGCTGCTGGATGGGAGGCTTGATGCCAGCTTTCTACTGCCAGGGTAGGCACAGGGGCAGCAGCAGAGGTACTGAGCATAGCAGTGGGGGGAATGCAAAGGCACAGCAGTTTCCATTCCCCACGGGGCACCGGCTGCAGTGCTCTGTGTCCCCTCTAATCGAAGATAAAAATAATATCTTGCTGCACTCCTTACCGCAATAAACCCAAAGACTGGGTGGGTGCTTGTAGTGACCACGGTAGGCACCGTGTATAACACAGAACAAGGAAATAATGTCACCAGCACACCATTGTTGTAAATCAATGATCCATTTTAATGGGACATTGCCATCCAATACAATCTAATCGAAGGGGACACAGACCGCAGCATCTCCCAGCCGGGAGGACAATGGAGGAGCAGAGCAGCGGCGGGTGGTGGAATCAACTAATCGATAATCGTTGACAACAATTCTCATTATTTCTATTTGTTTTTGCAGGCCTACAATATACAACAATAAACACCAGCTTGTAAAGCGCTCACATTACTAATTCTTACAAAACACACTGTGTAACAATATAACATTAATCCCATAGAGCAGCAAATGCAATAAACACAACATTTACCCGAGGTTTTTTTTGTGCCTTTTTTTTTTTTTTTTTTTTTTTTTTTAGAGCCGGTGTCAGTTATTCCAACCTGGGACCATCCCTGACCCCCAAACCCTGGATGGACCCACAAATCAAGCCTTACATTAATAACATATACACAAACAACCAGAAAAATAAAACAATACACAGCAACACAAACAAAAAAGGGAGAAGAAAACTAATGATATAGGTCCAAAGAGGGGCTCCTCACCCATTTTGCCTGTTCATTCATATCTCTATGTCTCCTATCAAAAGTGGGCAGCAAAAAATGTTTAATCCAGGGGTCCATATTTTATCAGATTTAAGCATTCTATCCACAAGCTTTGCTGTCATCTTTTTCAAATTCATAATCTTCATTCTCCTTAACCTCATGAAAACTCAAGGTCCTCAGCTTCCAGGCTTTAGCTATGGTATGTTTAGTCACTGTTAAAATTAAGGTTAACAGACTAAACTGATGATTGAAATATTTTCAGGCTTTTTATTTAAAAGAACTTCACATGTATCTGCAAGGAGTGGGCGTTCTAAAATAATGGCAATATGCTTGTACACCCTTGACCATATAGCCTTAGCTACCAAGCAACCAAATAATAATACTGATTAATTGCACCCATAAATGGAATGGCCAGTATCTCTTCCTACTGCACATGCATGCTGCTGGCCCATTCATTCTTCCGGGACAGCTGTACAACTGAAGCCTCCAGTGATCTAGGGGAGTATGATTTTTCTAGAAAAGTTGGGAAAGGTTAGAACCTCTGTCAGGTTTGTATTCTCCCTGTGTTTGTGTAAGTTTGCTCCAGGTACTTCCAGTTTCCTTCCACTCTCTATAGACATACCGGTAGGTTAATTGGTTGATTGTAAGCTCCTTGTGGACAGGGACTGAGGCAAATGAATAGTGTGCGAAGCACTATCACTACAGGTGTGCTGAAACGTTTGCATACCCTGGCAGAAATTGTGAAATTTTTGCATTGATATGGAAATTATGACAGATCATGCCAAAAAAACTGTCTTCATGCCAAAAAACTGAAATCCATCCAAATTGCCCTGATCAAAAGTTTACATACCCTGGAATGTTTGGCCTTGTTACAGACACACAAGGTGATACACACAGGTTAAAATGGCAATTAATTGCAATTAGCGTCTGTGAATAAATAGTCAATGAGTTAGCTCTCATGTGGATACACTGAGCAGGCTAGATACTGAGCCATGGGGAGCAGAACAGAACTGGGAAAGGATATAAAAAGATATCCAAAGCCTTAAAAATGCCAGTCAGTACTCTTCAAACACATATTAAGAAGTGAAACATTTGTGGATCTCTTCATACCAGGCCAAGGCAGACCAAGAAAGATTGCAGCCACAACTACCAGAAGAATTGTTCGGGATACAAAGAAAAACCCACAGGTAGCCTCATGAGAAATACACACTGCTCTGGAAAAAGATGGTGTGGCTGTTTCAGGGAGCACAATGCGACGATAGTTGAACAAAAATTAGCTGCATGGTCGAGTTGCCAGAAAAAAGAAGCCTTTACTGTGCCAATGCCACAAAAAAGCCGAGTTACAATATGCCTGAAAACACCTCAATACTCTTCACAGCTTCTGGCACACTGTAATTTAGAGTGACGAGACCAAAATAGAGCTTTATGGTCACAACCATAAGCACTATGTTTAGAGAGGGGTCAACAAGGCCTGTAGTGACAAGAATACCATCCCCACTGTGAAGCATGGTGGTGGTTCACTGATGTTTTGGGGGGTGAGCATCAAAGGCACCTGCAAGAATACGGGGGCCTAATAGACAGCTATTACAATAGGGGGCAATACACCGTATTAAGAACTAAGGGTATGCAGACTTTTAAACGGGTCATTTTATTTTTGTATTTGTTGCCATGTTTTGTTTTGCGATTGTGCCATTCACTTATGAGCTACAGTTGAATATAAATCCCATAAGAAATAAAAGAAATGTGTTTTTTGCCAGCTTTTTTTGTTAAAAATAGTACATATATTACCAATACTCCAAGGGTGTGCAAACATTTTAACTAAGAAGAAAAAAAAAAAACAATTTTGCTGAAGCTTTACTTGTTAATGTTAGTATGGTTAGCAGTAGGGGGTTCATTTAGGGATTTGGTAAATCTCTTTGTTAGCCTAGTCCCTAAATCGAACCCTGAAATCTTATACTTAGGGAGTGGCTTAAGAGTTAGCGGCAGAGATTGGTAGGGTGCTAGGGTCATGTTAAGTGTAAAGGTGCCCATACACTGCACGATTATCGTACGATAATCGTATGCGATCGGTTTTTCGTACGATAATCGAGCAGTGTGAACGGAGACGTGCGACCGTTTCTACTGTACGGTCGCACGTCTAATGTCGAACCAGCATCGTACGATTCTCGGCTGGTTAGAACGGTGCTCGGAAGACAAATGCCGAACGGGCCGGTGTGCGCACGCGCACACTGCCCGTTCAGCATTGCGGTCATCGGAAGCCCGCCCCTCAGGGGGGCGGGCTTGCGATGATCGAGAGTGCGATCTGCCTGTCCAAGATAGGCAGATCGTACGTTTTTTTTAATCCCTGTACAACCATCGCAAGACTAAAGTCTTGCCATGGTTGTAGAGTGTATGGCCACCTTTAGGCAGAGGTGATACTTGGGAAAATGGGTTCTTATACAGATGTTTAGGTTGCCAGACCCAAAATTTAACTCACCAGTAGGTGTTCTTTTTCTTCACTTGGCTTGCATATTGACTTCAACAGGGAATCTTTCCACAATACAGGCTCCCTTGTGTGATGAATCAGAAAAGAAGTGAATTAAAGTGTATGTCCATTGCAAACTTTTTTCTTAATTTTGTATAGAGAGGGAAGGGATAAGAACCGCTGTTGGGTTTTAACTGTTACCTGGGGCTCCAGATTTATCCTCACTTCCTGCTAATGTTTAATCAGACAGGAAGAAATGGGAAATTTCCAACAGCAACACAGAGAGAAATAAAAATACTTTTCATTAGGTGGGGAAACCTAGAACCCTTGTCAGATTTTTTTTTTCTGTATGTGTTTTGTTAGACACTTCCTGTCTAAGGAAGCCCTGTATAGCAGTCGAAAAAGACAGGGTTTCTAATCCTTCCTCACTTTATCCAAAACTAGAAAGAAAGGTTTTGGCTTGACAAATTTTAAGAGACATCATTTCAGGTTTCTGAGGCAGGAGCTGGGAGATAAAAGTAGCACAGGCGTACCAGCTGTCCTATTTGTGATCTGCCAAATTATTATTTTTTTGTTGTGTTCTCATTTTAATAATTTTTTTTTTTGAAATGCAGCAAGTGTTTGTGTCAATAATAGTAACTATTATTTGTTAACAGGTCATCACTTTACCGGAAGAACCTGATGAACTAGAAGTGGGGGTATGTATTGTGCGCTTTAGCTTGAGGCCATGCTGAAATGTCACATCAATAGTGGACATTGAATGTCTCATTTATTAAGGCTATGCAAAGTGCAGTTATGTACGGTTAACAAAAGCGTGCACTGTAAACAAGTTTGAATAAGCTTAAAGTAATGAAGGGAATAAAATAAAATCTCATCAGGTAATTGGTTATATTTAATACACTTTGAATTCCATCACATAGTTTAATTGGCCCAGTAGGGGTAGTATGGGCTTTTGAGAGCAGTTAAGGTCAGTTTGAGACAATTCTGTGCTTTGCTTTATTACTCTATACAGGTCAATGTAAATGTATGGTCAGTTCTCAAATGGCTATGCAGAATAGTCCTTAATTTTATTAGAGGCAAATGATCCCTTCAGTGTTTTGAAACGTATGTAGGGCCACATACAGCACTGGGAAAGCAACAATTTGCTAGCTGCTTTTTAATTAAATTACAAATAGTTTATCCGATTCCTGTTTCTCTTGGGCACAAGTGATGTAATGTGCCCAAGTGTTGCATCCTGGGAAGGTTACATCAGCAGAGCATTGCTGGGAAATCTCATCTGTAATCTCATGAGATCTACTGAGAGGAATTTTCCTCCCCTGAGATGATGAGCATGGTCACATGTCCTAGTCACATGTGCCCGAGTTTCAGGTAGTAAAAGGAGATCTAGTAATCTGCCCTTAGCAAAAATGGCCACTGTCAGAAGACTGGGGAAGAAAAGAAAAAAAAAGTATAAAAAGCCGGCAATTATCTAGAAGTGTCTGTTTGTAGATTGTCATTACTAAACATTTCTAAAGGTGTGATAAAGGGAAAGTGAAATTTCACTGGGAAAAGAAAATTTCAAGCAGGTAGGTTAGTTATTGACGAAAATAAATGCTACCGTATTTTTCGCTCCATAAGACGCACTTTTTTCCCCCCAAAAGGAGGGGTAAAATGTGCCTGCGTCTTATGGAGCGAATCCCGACGCCCGAGACATGCAGTTTCGGGCGCCGGGCGAGTAGTAGGAGCCACTGCTTGTTTAATACAAGTGATCTAATGAGATCACTCGTATTAAAGCCGAGCAGTGGTGGCGGCGATCACGTTCAGCAGTAGGAGCCACTGCTCGTTCAATACGAGTGATCTAATGAGATCACTTGTATTAAAACCGAGCAGCGGCGACGATCGAGATCACCATAGAGCAGACGAAGAACAGACTTTCTTCGTCTGCTCTGTGTGATCACTGAGACCGTGGCGCTGTAATCACAGCGCCACCTGTCTCAGCGGTCA
>NW_017307832.1:37537-70171 GCF_000935625.1 Nanorana parkeri
TACCGTATTTTTCGCTCCATAAGACGCACTTTTTTCCCCCCAAAAGGAGGGGGAAAATGTGCCTGCGTCTTATGGAGCGAATCCCGACGCCCGAGACATGCAGTTTCGGGCGCCGGGCGAGTAGTAGGGGCCACTGCTTGTTTAATACAAGTGATCTAATGAGATCACTCGTATTAAAGCCGAGCAGTGGTGGCGGCGATCACGTTCAGCAGTAGGAGCCACTGCTCGTTCAATACGAGTGATCTAATGAGATCACTTGTATTAAAACCGAGCAGCGGCGACGATCGAGATCACCATAGAGCAGACGAAGAACAGACTTTCTTCGTCTGCTCTGTGTGATCACTGAGACCGTGGCGCTGTAATCACAGCGCCACCTGTCTCAGCGGTCATAGAAGCTGTGGCAGAAGCTACAGTCTGTCGAGTGCTCCATAAGGCGCGCCGGACCTCCCTGCGTCCTATGGTCCGGTGCGTCTAATGGACCGCAAAATACGGTATACCTTTTTTTGCAATACTTGGAAACGTATCTGCCTGTTTGCAGTCTTTAGAATGTACATTCTCGGCACACCTTGGTGCTGGAATGATCTAACTCCAGTGCACATGGCATGGCAGTTAGATGATTCTAGCCTAGCCAATCAAGATGCCTGATTATCCCAAACCTGGAAGTACATAGGGAGATGAGTTTACTTCCACTTTAAAGTGTATGTATAGAATCCCCCAAAACTTTTAGTTTTGGGTAGTGTAGGGAAGGATTAAAACCCATGTCTTTGTCCCATTGCAGTGATTTCCTTTAATTTTCTGTCCTAGAAGTGGAAGTGACAGGAAAGCTACAAAAAATAGGGAGAATTACCTTTTCAGTTCTGACATTTCAGCACTAACCCTCTGCACATTGCTCTACATATTACATACTCCTAGCGAACTTTTGCATTAACAAAAAGAGATTCTCAGTTCACATATATTGCAATATAGATGTCTATCTGATCACATGTCTATGCTCTAATCGAAAATATGATATAAAATAAATATATATAGACACACACACACACGTATTTAGGTTTCGTGCTGCCCTAGGCAAGACGAAAATCGCGCACCCACCCATCTAGATTTGTCCCACCCCTTCAAGACATTTTGCGTAACCTGTCAAGACAGGTTGCTCTATTAGGCCTCATTCACACAGGTTAGAGTTGGCCCGTACAGATCCGTGCGGCGTGCACGACCGTATTGGGCCGCTCCCAGGAGGGATAGGCAGCAGCCTGTTCTCTATGGGAGGATGCGCCCCGTACGCTCACCCGAACTGCACATCCGTGCGGGTGTCAGTACTTGTATGCAGCACCTGTTCTTCCTGGGAACGGCCCGATACGACCGTGAACGCCACATGGATCTGTACAGGCCGACTCTAAGCAGTGTGAATGAGGCCTTAGTGTTGCAGGGAAGCCTGGGTCTCTGGTGGGCTCTGCAGGATCTCAGGCTGAGACTGCCAAAGACCCTGCAAATTCCACTATAGGCCTTGCACAGCCCACCTGAGTCCCAACAAACACCACCAGAGCCCACCATAGACCTTGCACAAAGACTGTCAGGTGAGCTGTGCAGGGTCCCTTTCCCTGCAGACGTGCTGCTCCTCTTACCTGCAGCTTCCCAGCCTCTTCCTCCAGCCGCCGTAGCATCTTCCTTGAGCCGTCCGTAGCCTCCGTCAGCTGGGGCCGCGTCACCCTCAGTCCCATCAGCCCTGTGTCTTCTCTGCTCCCTGCCTAGACCCGACACATACAGTCGCTGATGCTCCTTCTTGGAACCGCCCGCAGCCTCCGCAGGCCAGACCGCGTCTCCCTTGGCCCCGGCCACGCCTCCTCTTACACCCGGCAGCTCGCTGCCAGGCCCTACCAGCAGCCTGATTTTTTTGCGCCCATCGCCAGCTTTCCTCTTTGCAGGGGGCTGAAAAATGCCGCCCCCCCCCCCCCTGCAAAGTGCCGCTCCAGGCAAACGTCTTGTTTGCCTCGCGGTAAATACGCCCCTGTGTATATATCATATGAGGTGCTAAAGGTGTGACTATATGTTAACACTGACATTTCTGCACTAGCCCTCTGCACGCTGTTATATACTTTTACATATTTCTTGCAAACTTTTGCATAAAAACAGGGATTCTTGGTTCGCATATATTGCAATACATTTCCCAGCTGGTCAGTTGCATCAAAGGGATCCCTTTCTGGCCAGTCCTTAATCCACTGCACAATTTAACCTAACCACTTCTTCTGGTGACAACCAGTGGGGGTACAGACGCCAATAAAAACCTGACAGAGGTCTAATCCTTCACTATTCTTTTCAAAACTAAAGAAAAAAAAAATAGGGACACTTTGACAATTGCTTGGTCTTCTTGTCATGCTGAAGACTATCACGTGTATGAATTCAATATGTATTACTGTATATAAAAAAGAAATTTGTTGTAAATATTAACACTTGCCAGGATTGTCTCATAACATTCACTGACTAATCTGGCAATAACTGTAGTAGCCCACAGCAGGCAAGAACAATGCAGTATATTATAATCAGACCAGAGTTCAGATGACTTGATTGTTTGCTGTGGGTTATACATACATTACAAATGAAAATGCAATAGGCCTGATGGCTCATATTTAACTAAATAAAACTAAATCTTGTTCCAATGGGCCCTCCTTACTCTTGAGATGAACAGAAATAGACACAGCTGGCTGCTGCATTGCACTGTATTATAATTGTCCTATTTTTATGTACAACTCCTATAAGAATGTTTCTATGTAACATACCACCCTACAGCTGATTGTTTCAGTCCTCCTACTCTCGTAACACACTCTGGTTACATTCTTTAATAAAAATGTTTTAACCTTTCTTTTATGTTTTTCTAGCGAGTATTAATGTAATGTCATCTTTCCCAAAGGTGGTCACCATCGCTTTACGGTGTCCTAGTGGGCGTGTTTATAAAAGACGGTTTTACAAGGCTTACAGTTCTCTTGTAAGTATTGTGAGAAACCTCGGATACATATCCCATTTGTTTCCGGTGCCTAACGCTGACTAAAGTAGTGGTGCACAACAGCAGGCTCCCAGCTATACCATTACATAGGAACCCCAAAAGGATGACCATTGTTTGATCCCTAAATAGCTGGCTACTTATTCTTTACAGATATAAGTCAAGGCAACTGGACTTGCTGTATTTTTCTTGAAGATGTTTCACTGGTCACCCAACCAGCTTTCTCAATTCAGAATCACTTGTACAAAAATTATCTGGGAATAAATATGGTGAATGTTGCTCCAATCCACATAATATGTTAGTCACAACCAGGTGTTGATTGCATTTGCATAATTGGAGTCTAGGAGGTGTTATCAACCTGCCCACCAGTGTTAGGGACCTTTCACACCTATACACACACATAACAATGACCTACAGTGCTGAGTACATTTGTGCTTGAATGTGGTTTTTATGTATGCATTATGCTAAGTGCGGAGAAATATTCAATAATAGAAATTTGACATAGAACAAAAGTGCTAAAAATGCACACATACCATTCATTTCAATAGGCCTGCTTAATGCATGTTGACCGCTAATTGTTCAACGTGTTGTGGGTGTACTGGTAGACCATAGACTCAATAATAGCAGGCAATGTCAAGCCGCAGTTTCTAAAACAAGCAAAATACTTTCTTGTATAAAAAGGAGCCTAGACTCCAGAGATAGAGACATAATCCTGGCCCTGTACAAAGCATTAGTAAGACCTCATCAATGCCCAAAACTGAACTGCATATTCCAGATGAGGTCTTACTAATGCTTTTGTACAAGGACAGGATTATGTCTCCGGAGTCTAGACCTATTTTGCTTTATTAACTGCAGCTTGGCCTTGCATGCTATTATTTAGTCTACCAGAAGTCCAAGATTCTTCACAGTTATGGACTCCCTGCCTGTTCTGGGGAAGCAGTGGGCTGCCATCTCTGGGTTTGCTAATCTTTACTCATCTTAGCAAATTTGTTTGGGTGCTCTAACACAGGACTGGCCTTTTTCTGTGAGTGCCTGCAACTCCTTTTAGCTACAGTAAAGGCTGTGACACACTGCACACGAAGCAGAGCGGAGCGGTGGCACGCTGCCTTCGCGAGCAGTGTGTCATGTAATTTTCTCCACGGCATGTCAGCTTGCAAAAGCTTGCATAGCTGAGCGGGCCGAGATGAAAAAAAATTAATCTTCAGCCAATTGGCTCGCGCGTATAAACCCACGTCAGGATGCGACGTCTGGCCACTTGTTACGCACAAGCCAATTGGCTGAAGGTGCAGTCAATCATCTGCCTGCACTCAGCTCACACACTGCACGCAAAGCTCCGTGCCGGACAGCTTTGCTTCACTCTGCATGCAGTGTGTCACGGGACTCACGCAGCTTCCTACCTGATCATCCTCACCCTTCACATCAGCCCCATTAACTGCCTGCTCAGTGAGCAGAGCACTCTTCTCAAAGTTAAGTCTCAGTCTGATGCATATCACTCTTCCAGATCTAATATGAGCTTCAGAATGGCAACCTGCTCACATCAGTCACAGCAGTATTCATCCTGGAGCTGCTCCATTGTTGTATACATGTGGCTCAGGGACTGAGCGAGCCCTTCAACCATACTTGTATACATTATCCCAGTCACAATATTTACGGGAAGTATAAGGTGTTACTTACCGTTTGAAAACTCCTACGCTTAAACTCCACCAGCTACCTTGTTCACAAGCTTCTGAGCAAGCTCAATGTGAGTTGTGCAGTTGCTTCTATCACATCTGTGAACAATTAAGCACTCCCCTTGATTAGAGAACTGCAGAGCAGAAAAGGGCGCTGTTTAAAGTAACAGGGGAAAACAATTGTGTTTTAAAAACCAACATTCCCAAAAAAAGAAACGAGAAAACACTTGTTCCCAAAACACTGACTCAGCAGTCAAGGTATCCAATAATTCAACTCCCCTTAGCCCCAGCCACTTTGTTCCCAAGCCTCTGTAAGCAAAATGCCCTAAAGCATTCCATTTGTTACATGCATATTGAAATGGGTGACTGTTTTCAATAAAGACTGTTGGTTTGTCATTGGTCAAGCAGAAAATACATTCTTAACTTTTTGTTGTTGTGGTCCTTTGTGCAGTAGGTTAAGATACCCTCACACCAATAATATGACTCACACAACTTCCTTGATCACACTTGTTTCTGCCAGGAACAGGAACCATAATTAGTCAGCGGCCACTGCTTCAG
This sequence comes from Nanorana parkeri, assembly GCF_000935625.1. Lineage (NCBI taxonomy): Eukaryota > Metazoa > Chordata > Amphibia > Anura > Dicroglossidae > Nanorana > Nanorana parkeri. The sequence goes on from NW_017307832.1 coordinate 42,761, forward strand.
TGACCTTGATGGATACATGCAACTATAGCAATACTGTGTGAGTGATGTGAATAAATCGGACTCGTTCCTGGAAAGTAACAATTCACAGCCAGAATAGAGCAGTTGAATTGGATAAAATAGTTGCATTCTTAGGTCTCCGAAGGCCTTGTGCACACCTATTGTGTTCACCCGCATTTAAGACACGTTTTTCAATTGAAGCAACATCAAAAAAAGTTTGCCCAAGGCCTTGCAAGTGTTGGTTTTTGCCACTGGAAATAGCTGGCACACGTGGCTGGTGATGGCAAAGCTGGTGGTGTGCAGGTGGTGGTAGCTGGAGCTGTTCTGCCGTCTCATGCTATCATTTCTCAGTGCTTTTTGTGATTGCAAAACCTCCAATGACTCTGCCCCAGCACCTGGAAAACGCAACGCAAGAGCACGCACTAACCTCTATAAGAGCGGTTTCAGCACTCCTTTACCACTTGCCGTCCGGAGCAATTTTTTACATTTGCACACACATTATAAAATCAGAATTTTTGGCTAGAAAAACAGCTTCAGACCCCCAAACAATTAGATTTTCTGAAAGCAGAGGCCCTGTAGAATAAAAATTATGCTAGTTGCAATTTTTTAAGTCACACGGTATTTGCACAAATGTTTATCAAACCGGTATTTTTAGGATACAATACATTAAAATGACATTTAGTGCCCAGAAACAGAATATAATTTTTAGGTAATGTATAAGAGCCTTAAAATTGTGTGCGTGTGTGAAACCCCAAAAAACTACAATAGCCAAAATTTCCCATAAACGACGCTTTAAACGCTTTTACGGCTCATCAGTTTATTGTTACCAGTGATTGATGGGCCTAGAATTATTGCTATCACTCTGACACTTGCGAAGATATGTACAGGTGAAACTCGAATCATTAGAATATCGTGCAAAAGTTAATTTATTTCACTAATGCAACTTAAAAGGTAAAACTAATATATGAGATAGACTCATTACATGCAAAGCAAGATAGTTCAAGTGCGTTACGCTGGCCTCCTAGACATGCATATACAATTGTCGTTTTGCATACACAGTAGCAGTTATTTTTCATGGTATAAATGTAAGAAACATTTTAGTGATATTGAGCTTTAAAATCATTTGCATAACAGACAATTTGCTATGGTTTTCTTTCTGTAGGTATTGCAGGACTGGATGATGAAAATTGGATACCACACTGCTTTTTATACAATTTGCACATCGCTTCCTAAATGTTACCTTGAACTGAGAAAAGACTTAACGCTGGAGAATATCGGCATAACAAACCATACAGTATTGAATGTTGAGGGAAAGGATATATTGTGATATTGTATGAACATAATACTGTTGTGTTTCCATTTGGGGTACAGGGAGCCCCACTGAATTTCGTTTTTTAATTCCAGACTACAGTAGACTATACAGCTGTAATATCTGCACACAACACTACAGCTGGGACCAATGGTAGGTTGATTGGATTTTCACCATTCAGTGGTCATTTTGGCACCTTTGCAAGTATTTGAAAACAGCACAGTATAAGCTGGCATTGCATAATACTGGTACTTCCTGGCCTGACCAATAGTATTGTATCGCTTTCTATGCTCAGGTCAGTAGAATGATGTAAGCTTTCAAAACATGTTCTGCACTAAGCATTATGCAAGGCTGGGTGTGAGAACACATTTATACATAGAAGGGATACAATGAAATACAAGTGTTTTCTCCTTGACACATATGAACAGTAATGGATGTTATAAAATATATTCTATAAATATATAAAGATCAGGGCTTAGGGGTGTTATTGGGGAAATGACACATTGCATTGACTGCTTGGTCAAATATGTGATTAAAAAAAAAAACTGATAAAGATATCAAATCTGGCTTTTCTTGCTACTCTGGAGGTGCTGGTCATCTTTTTGAAAGACATTGATTACTAATGTGCAAGAGCGCATGGCTCGTACATCCTGAGGGAGCTTTGGAGCAAGCTAATTTTGGGTGAGCTGATTGAAATGTTCCGTTAGATAATAGAATTATTTATGGTCAATACCATAAAGCAGTAGTAAAAAAAAAATGTTGGGGATGTCCTAATGTAGCCACTTAGATGAAACCTGTACTCAGTGAAATATGGAGGCCGCCACTGCTGACCTCTTCCTGAAAATGCCTGGTTACCCTGGGGCATTGCTAGACTCTACTGAGTGGTCCAGGTGTCCTGTGCAATAGTTGCCATCATCCCAAGTGTGATCCTTCAATATTATTTATTTTTACCACCACTATTAAAGGAGAACTATGGGGTTAGGGCTTTTCCCCATAGTTCTCCTTAGGGTAACGGGAGGACATAAACTTGCGTCCTCCCATCACCCAAAGCTCAGTATACTGCGAGCTACAGGTTGCGGTATACCGAGACGCTGCAGCCGGGACGGATCCCGACAATACTGTCTGGATCCACGCAGCTGCGTGAGTGACAGCTGGCTCTGCCTATCTAGAGCTATCAGCTGTACCCGCCCCCTCCCCTGTCCGTTCCGCCAGTCAGCGCTGGAGGATCGGACAGGGCAGGGGAGGCGGTTTCCCTGCAGGGAGCAGTGAGTGACAGTCACGGCTGTCTGCACGGATAGATCGAGAAGTGAGTGAGCGCCGGTATGTGTTCGCTCACTTCCCGATCTACTGAGCCGACCTGTGACAGTTTCATTGTAACAGGTCGGCTCAGATTATGAGGCTTAGTGAAAATCATTAGCCTCATAATTCTCCTTTAACTGCGGTTTCCCCCAAACAATTGTTTAAAATCATGTTAGGTAGATGATTCTAGAAATTTACATTTACCTAAAACCTCACAATGCATCTTTCTATTTCACTAAACAAAATGATTAAGCAAATCATATAGATTGTATGCTCATCATGCTTTCCAAAAACCAGTTTATCAACATTTTAATTGATTCATTTCTTTTTTTTTTTTAAGCAGTATCATACATTTGATATACAGTAATACCTTGGTTTACAAGTAACTTGGTTTGAGAGCGTTTTGCAAGACAAGCAAACATTTCTGAAAAAATGTTGCCTTGATATACAAGCAATGTCTTGCAATAAGAGCAAAATATTGTAGAAAAGCACCCGAATAAGGATGTAGCAGTGCGAGCGATGAGTCTGTTTTTTTTTTAAAATGTTTTTTTTATTGAGTTTCCAGTAAAGTATCAAACATCAAAGCATAACAAAGAATACAGAACATGCTCATGCCGTACTGCCATTAAAGAGATGCACGTAAGGACGAAGAAAAACCAAAACAAAAAGGACAATAAGAAATACTATCATTAGAAATGGTACATAGCAGGTCAGATTGCACAAATTGCGATATGATGGTACTGTTGTATGTTAGTGATGGTGAAACACCGGCCACAAAGGTACCGGTAATTGGTTTATTTTTCTTTATATTTTGTACAGTGTTATATTACAGTACAGTATTGTAATTATTTTTATATGAATATTTTTGGGTTGTGGAACGAATCATTTAAATTTCCATTATTTCCTATGGGGAAATTTACTTTGATATACAAGCGCTTTGGATTACACGCATGCTTCCGGAACGAATTATGCTTGTAAACCAAGGTATTACTGTATGTTTAGCCAGAAGGAATTAGAAACGGCTTCACCCACTTTAATCATGGCATACGAGAAACCCTTCAATAGATTATAATGCCCAGGGGTGCCCCAAGTCTTTTAGCAACCTAGAGACACCCTCTGTTGGAGCTACTGAGCTGAAATGAGCAAGTACACAAAAGCTTGCTTAAGAGTGACACAAAAAATAGTAAATGTATTTGACCAGCATTGGCCAGCCAATTAGCATTTCCAAAAGGACAGGTCCGCAATATGAACGTCCATATTCTGTTAGTTCAGGTTTCCTTTGTTGAACTACTATTGAAAATTTGTTTTATAAAAGAAATGATCAGATTAATGGAGATGCAACATGTTATCTGGTTTGAGAAAGAATAAACAGCGACATGTTAACAGGTTGGTGGTTGTGAATGTTAGACTACTCATATATTTATTCTACATTAACACCCTTTCAGAAAGTACACCTTTTCCATCAGGATTACCATTCTGAGTTGGTGTAGTTCTGTGCTATAAAGATTTACATATTCATTGTGAGTGCCATCCCAGGTGATGTTATTACTGGATTCTTACACAGATAGAAATTCAATAATTGACACATAATCCTTCATTCAAAACTCCCCTGGAGAGGGTGGGAGTAGAAATTCATGTCAAACGCTCCTACGCTAAAATTGTGACATAGAGCAAACCTCCAATATAGTGTTTGTTAATATCCTAACTGAGGGGGAAGAAAAGGAGTGGGTTCAGTTTTTTGCAAGAAAACTCTTGTTAAATAGGTTTTATTGCGATCATTTGAAGGACTGGACAGACAAAACCACTTAATGGACACGTAATAATCAAGATTTCAACAAGCCCAATGGTCCATTTAAAGAGACTCCATGAAATCTCTAAACATTTAGGTACCTGCAGGAGAAGACATCGGGGGGAATTGATCAAAACTATAGCAGACAAAATCTGGAACAGCTGTGCATGGCAACCAATCAGCTTCTCTCTTCAGTTAATATTTCAAAATGAAAGAGAGAAGCTGATTGGTTGCCATGCACATCTGCTCCAGTTTTGATAAATTCCCTTCATTAAATGTTCGCCTCTCTGGCAGCTTGTTTCTCCTACTGTACCTTCCCTCTGTTCCAGCAGTGCAGTCCCTGAAAGCCTCTTCCATTATCAATGCTTCTGGAAATGTCAGATGCCTGCGTCTCCCACCATGTGCTAGTTCCTCTCTCTGACCCTTTACATCACTGCAGAAATCCAAAGTGACATAGTGGTCAGAAGAAGGAAGAGGCAAGGGATACAAGCATCCAGCATTGTCATGCTCCATTGCTTGACCAGGGGAGATGCAAATATATGGCCTTCTATTGCAGGGACCTGATGGTTAAATCTTCGGAGAATGTGACAGGGTCGCTTAAGTAATAGCTCCCATTCACTTAAAATATACTGTTTTGTCAGACTTGAAAATACACGCAGAAGCCACAATTTTGTACTTAATGAACAGGGAAATGAAACTTGAGGTCGTAGCTCCGGGATAGCTTCCTCTGCACCATGGCATCTGGAATTAAAGCTGTCCAAGCGCTCATAAGGTCAACAGATGCCCCATTCGCTCTGGAAAGTGGGGCATACCTTCATGCAGAAGACGACTGGTCCGAGGATTTAACAGGCTTGGAATGCTATACTCGGTGGGTGGAGGCGGGGCCTTGGCACTGAAGTTGAGGGATTGGAGAAATGAAACATACACTTCTCGACAGGCAAAGATGAATATGTATTTGCAGTATGCTTCCTACACTGGTGAAGGCGAGTGCTCTTCTCAACCACAACATCCTCAATGATAATTTAGGAGCCAGATTATTCATCAGAATCTAATACAGGCTTCTTCCAACCTGAGAACAGACAGCGGTAAAAATAGCTTTGTTTGACTTTCAAGCCAAGATCAAGCATCACGCGGTGCAGATACTTACCAACAATGCTACCTCGAGGGCATATATAGAACAATAATAGAATAATAAAGACTCAATATAAAGGAGTATATGCCCTGCCCCAAAACTGGGATTTGCATTGTCTCCTCTTTTTCTTATTCCTTATTCCCGAGTGATGCAGAAACTAGGTCTGTTCATGTGCTCCTTCTTGGCCCAGGCCCACCTAGAACACTTCTGGGTGTGGGAACCTTCCTCCTCCCCCTCAGTCACCAAGGGGGCACCAGAACTCCCCTGCAATCCAGATGCTGTCAGCCAGGCTAGAATACTTTCTACTTGGCTGCAGCCAGATTTATGACTCATCCCTGATGGTTGATGTATGCCACTGCAGTGGCGTTGTCCAGCTGAATCCTGATTGGGTGACCTTCCAGTTGGTGTCCTCAGTGTTGTAACAGCAACCAGGTCACTTGTAGTTCCAGAATGTTGATTGGCAGACAAGATTCCCGTCAACCCTTAAGGCCTCATTCACACTAATAAGAGCCTGCCTGGCCATATCGGGCAGCTACCGGGAAGGTGCTGCATGTTACTGCACGCAGCAGCCTGTTCTCTATGGGAGTACGCAGCTGTACGCTCACCCAAACTGCACATCCGTGCAGATGTCTGTACTCCTATGCAGACAGGATGGATCCTGTCGGCGTCCAAGCACAAACACTTGCACGGATGTGCAGCTCGGGTAAGCGTACTCCCATAGAGAACAGGCTGCTACGTACAATCACACGCAGCACCTGTCCCTCCCGGGAGCAGCCCAATACAGCCGTGCACGCCACACGGATCTGTACGGGCCGACACTTGGTGTGAATGAGGCCTAATCGACCACTGGCTCTCAAAATACCTGAACAATCTGATTGGATGCATGTATTATTCAGGTGTTTTGAGAGCCAGCGGGGCCAACTAGAAAGATACTGAAGCTTGGCCCAGTGGGAGATTCCCCCATCCACACAGTTTAGCGTAGATGGAGTTTGAGCAGACTGTTCCCTCAATAGGACGTTTAGGTATCCCACAATGGGAATATCCTGTGAGAGTAGTAAGGCTAGCACCGAGGCCAGAACCTTGGAGAATACTCAACGTGCTGATGATAAGACTAAAGGGTAGGGCTAGAAACTGGTAATGTTAAAGTGACACTAAACTCAGGAGTTACATTTTAAAAATACACTCAAGTACCTTAACTATTAACATAAATGTATCTTATTTGTGTATCACTCGGCTGTAGATCCTCAAATCATCTCTGAATTCATGCCGTCACTGTCCTTCCTTCTGGAGGGTGGCTACTTTTGTTCCCCATGGTCCCTGTGTGTGTTGTAAAGTAGACACTGCTCCAAGCTTGCTCCTGTGATGGACTACAATCTCAATACAAATTAAATGCAAGATTGTAGTCCATCACGAGCGTGAGCTTGGAGTGATGACTACTTTACAACACACACAGGGACCATGGGAAACAAAGGTAGCCACCCTCTGGAAGGAAGGACAGTGTCAGTATGAATTCAGAGATGATTTGAGAATCTACAGATGAGTGATACACAAATAAACTACATTTTTTGTTATTAGTTAAGGTTCTTGAGTGTATTTTTAAGGGTTAACGCCTGAGTTTAGTGTCACTTTAAGTGCCCACAGCAAAATGGAGATAGCATTGATGCACTGCAGGACAATGCCATCTTGCATGGGGACATGCAAGTATGCATCCTGAATGGCTACCTCATGGAGTGAGCCTAGGACAGACTGGGTAGATTCCACGCAGAAAACATGAGTTGATTACCTGATAACTCTGTTTCCAGGAGAACATGAATGAAGACATTTAAGGCCTTCAGGTCCAAGATGGGGCAAATGAGTGCCTTTGATTTTGGAACAGTGAAAAGGTTAGATCAAACTCCTGCAACCTTTCCTTCATTGGTGCAATGACCATGACTCCTTTATTTAAAAGCTGTGCAAGAGCAGAATGGAGGTCTGCTAACCTGTGCGGAGATATAGGTAGGCTGGATAACATGGAGCAGGGTGGAACTCCAACACTACGTTTCTTACTCAGGCATTGAAGACACTTTGAAATCAGTTGTGGCCAGCTGTGTGTCCCCTTACTGTGTTGCATCAATGTGAGGTAAGTGTGCCATCATTCAACAGCCTCTACTACCCAGGGACATTCTGGCATGACAGCAGTGCCTGCACTAGGTGGAGGTAAAGCTTAATCCTGACAGGGAAAGAAGTCAAGGTATCATATAAAGCTTGGCATCCAAGGGACTCCTCAGGAAACTGTACACAGTAAACAAGTTTAACACACACTGGAGGTCTACAATTGAAAGTTTATTTGTTCAAATACACCAAAGGAGCTGCAAGCACTTTGACAAATATACAGAAAAACGTACATTAATGTTATGGCATACACTCGGGTCAGATTTCTCCAATGTATCTGTACTTGAAAAACAAAAAATATACAGTGGAGGATTAGCAGGTGCATTTCTTTTAAAATAATTCCAAATGGTATTTGTCATGCCGGCTTATCACTACAACTAAAATGTACAAAGTGGGTGCGAAGGGAGATAAAGGCCTTGCAAGTTACCCTTTACTGGTTGGACAGTTCAGTAGGAAACATGACTTACAAATACAGCAGGCAAAACTGACTAATGGACTGATTGAAATTCTGAACCGCAGTCTCAAATTGTGCTAAATGCTTAGACAACAGTATGGCACATTTTGGTCCGTGATGGGTTCTTAGCCTATTTGGAAATATAAACTGGGGAAATGCAAAGAAAGATTTCTTCTATGGGCAGGACAGTGTGATGTAAAAGCAGAATCCAATTTTTTTTAAATTAAAACATTTGTTTCTTTTGTTGGTTTCCATGTCTATATACAGACACATTTATCTGGTTTAAATGCCAAGTATAATTGCACAGATGAAGGCAATATGTTTACAATTGCTTATAGGAAATAGTCAGGAGTGCGTCGAGTAACATGCGGCTCTCCACGGCGAGGAGCTGGGTCAAACTGAAGGCTGTAGGAAAAGAAAGAGAACTTGATTAACAAAATCCCTAATGTGGCATTATAGGTAATTGAATACTACAATTTGTATCTGTAGATGTACTAGGACAGCGGTTGCGAACCTATGGCACTCGTGCCACGCGAGCCTAGGCAGGGGTGTCAGATTCGTTTGACCCAATGCCCAGCACAGGCAGTTCCTGTTGCCGGGTGGGTTAGTTTTTTCTATTGTATTTAGCTACAGCGGGGAAGCCGCTGCTCGTATAATACAAGTGATCTAGCCGCTGAGATCACTTGTATACAGCCTGCAGGTCCGTCCCCTCCATGGTCCGCCCCCACCTCTGGCTGCCTCTCCTCCCCCCCATGGTTTTTGGGGTCCCCAGCTCTTTTGAGGGACCCTGGCAAAGTACTTCAAGGATGGAGAGCAGAGAATGTCTGTTCAGCCTTCCTATCTAGGCTGTCACAGCAGAGAAAGCACAATACTGTGCTCAAATGCCTGTATTGGAAGTGACAGGTTCAATAAAGAAGATCCTGTCGCCTCCAAATGCTATCACACAGGGGTTTGTTAGCTCTGTGTGATAGCAATAATGTTAAGTGGGAAAATAAAAATGAAATAAATAAATAAAAAGTGACAAGTAAAAAAAAACATATTTGAAAAAGTAAAAAAAAAAAAAAGTGATAAATGTTTGAATATGTGTATTTCCCTATGGCAGTGATTCTGAACGTTTTCTTAAACCCCAATGCCCAAACTGAAACACAATACCAAACATATGTTCAGTATTGGCACTTTGAGATAAATTGATTTTCCGTTGCACTTGGGCTCAAAAACGTTAGCTATCACTGTACTAGGAGATGCATTAAGCGGCAACTAAAATCTATAGTTTCTTCAGTGTCAAATTATACTACAATTTTCTGGGAATACACCCTTCAGACATTTGTTGATGGATGTCAGGTACTTAAGGAGTCTCGACTGTGTATGGTCACCCGAACTGGTATGAAAATCCATAAGCTGTCCATTTTCTAGTGATTACACAAACACTCAATACAAGTACTCCCGTCTTTTCTCTGATAATGTAGTAGAGCTGCAGCTAACGATTATTTTCAAAATCGATTAGATAGTATTAAATATATAGCATCTGTGGCTCTACACACAGGGCTATGGGGTCCAAACCTTTAAAGCTTATCTAAAGCCAAACATTGTTTAGGTTTGGATACAGTGGTGCAGAGTTAGAACTAGGGATGCACCGATACTAGTACCGATTCCGAGTATTTGGCAGAGTACTCGTACTCGCCCAAATGCTCCGATGCCTAGCACGAGTACTTCCTGTATTAGGAAGCCGGGCAGCGCGTCATTACAGGCTGCCAGGACCGTGTCCAGCCCGTCACCCCCGGGGCCTCTCCAGCGAGAACACGGCCTTCCTCTGGTACCCAGCCAGAGCTGTCTGGCCGGCCAATCAGGAAGCCAGACGCTGTGTAATGACGCAGCGCCCTGCTTTCTGATAGGCCGGCTCCATGCTCCCTCGTCATGAGATGACGAGGGAGCATGAAGCCAGCCTCCCAGCCAATCAGAAAGCAGGGCTTCCTGATTGGCCGGCCAGACGGCTCCGGCTTGGTACCGGAGGAAGGCCGCATTCTCGCTGGCGAGACCCCGGGGGTGACGGGCTGGACATACCAAGGTAAGAGGGGACTTTCTTGTTAAAATCGGGAAGCCGGGTGGCGAGTATTTGCACACTGCCCTGGCTTCCTGAATGGAACTTCCGTTACTCGGTAATTGGTGTCGGCGAGTACCGAAATTTTTTTATCGGTACTCGGTACCAAAATAACGCTATCGGTGCATCCCTAGTTAGAACCAATTTCAATGTTTTATTGCAGTCTCTCCCCTTGTCCTGGTCACTATTGTCACCAGCACCTAAAGTAACGGGAACTCCAACATTTTGAGGTGTTACCAGAACAAGACTAGCAGAAGAAATATTCCAATGGGACATTGGTTCTAATAATTGTCTAACAAGCATGCATTTCTTTTTGGAGAGATTTCTTCTTGCTTCCAGGTGTGTCTATAGGACAGAATGTAAAGGGAAATCTCCTGAATGGAATACAGATGGCATAAAATTGATAGAGGTTTTAACCATTCCCTTTTCTATCCAAATTGGAATAATTGGCTTTAGATATACTTTAATGATCAATTCCATTGGCTTTGCCCAGGATAGTTGATCAAACCCTACCATGGCAAAGAAACAGAAAATCACCTCTATAGTTGCACATGCCTTTTTTTGTGTTCGGAATCCATTTGCCATATAGGTAACTGAACCCAATACTGAAAAAGGTACTTACAAGGAGTATTTAAGGGTATCATCCAGTTCCATAATAGCTGCCTGATTTCCACAACGATAACAGTAATTGGGTGCACTGAAAATGGTAACCACATTTCTGTCATGACACCAGTTGTAGCCCTGTATAAAGAAAATGACATGTAACATCTGCAGTGATATAGGTCACCAGGTAGCTTATACATGTTTAATCATTTGTCTGAAACTATAATTTACAAAAAAGGCAGAGAAATGCACTAATTTCTATCCTGTCCTACTAGAGCAGCTGGTTATAAAAGGGGGGCTCCTGCAATGAGCAACCTAGGCAGAATAGACTGCAGGTGCTCCCTATGTGACTGCAATACCAGCGCAATTTACCAAGAGATAAAAATGTTTTCATGTCTTGCTGCCCTTATATATATCAGAGGCTCTTTCAAATGTTCCCACACTATAACATGAAGATGACAATGAAGCAGGAGAGATAGAAAGTCATATTTTGTTCCGAATAAACTTTATTTAATACCAGTCTTACCTCCATGACCAGCTGATGAGCACGTGACACCAAAGTGAGACCATTGGCATGATTAAAAGTTTCCGAGATATCTTGCCCAAAAGTGTAGCCAGCACCTCTTGGAGAAATCCCCCAGCCACCACGATCATCAGGATCGGACCACAAAAGATCACACATAGGTCCCTGGAACACATCGAGAAATGTATTGGTGCCACATCGATAATTACAACAGAGAATGCATCTGGAACAAGTTACATTTCGGAAGATCTTTCTTAATCTATACCACGTTTTGTTTCTTTGCTGAATGCAGGTACAGCAATATGTTAGGCTAAATGCCAAGATATTTACAGTAGAAGAATACAAGTCCCAAGCCAGAGGTCTACAGAGAAGTTTACAACAAAAGTTTCAGTAGTTAACTGGGTAGCAGAAGGACCAGGATTAAAGAAGGATAACAGAACAAGCAGCAACAAACACTGTAAAGCTCAGCTATGTAGGTGGAAGATCCAGGGCTGGTAGATCTTATAAAATAGTTATACTGCATCAAATGGAAATGCCATTTTGTTTTTGGAGAGTCTGGAAGTTTACCATATGCAATCTAGCAAACAATGTTATAACAAAGTGGAACTAGACCCACCAATTACACTGTCCCCCAAAACAGTTACTTTCAAAGGCATGCTTCTGGTAATAGAAGGGGTATTAGATATGTGGGACAGATGTATGGGGTACAAGGTACATTCTGTGGAATACTCACCTCCATCAAAAGGTAACCTGATTGGCTTTACTTTGCACAAGGTGAAGTCCTTAATGAAGAGTTCCAAATTATGAACCCTCTCCTATGTTTTCATAACTTAAGATGGGCTGATCCCTGTCACAGTACTGTCCAGATAACCCCCCATAGAAACCAAGCAAAGTCTGTCAAACCCTGAAAACTAGGGAGGTGTTCACTTGTCTAAAAGAGTGAGGAGGTCCTTAAATCACTGGTTTAGCCTTTATTGGGGAAACATTGGAAGTCATTCTTCAACTAATGGGTATAGGAGGTTAAACTCTAGGCAAAGCAAAGTGTAAATTCCCATAGCCAGTATAGAGTTGCAACCAGCGAGCAAAAGAGGGGAAGGAGCCATGTCGCCCAACTAACTTCCAGGGAAAAAGATTTTATGGGGGAGTACGAACCTTTTAATTCTCTCCCAGTGTTCATTGAGACCACACACTCTTAATCAGATTAAGAGTTTCACTTCCTGTAACCATTGAGGCCTGGGCAGAGAACGGCCTAAAACCCTAAACACTTAAGACCAGAAGCCCTCCAGAAATACTAGCCTCACACGCACCACTGAAGTCCAGATAATGACTGGTGTTGGCAACAGAAGCAGAAATATTAGAAAGGGACCTCCACACATCAGTGACTCAGCCCAGGCACTATTATACCCAAATTTGGACATGGCACAAGGAGAGTTCAAGGCCAGTTGTGGCACTGTGCTGAAGCAATTGCCGCCCACTACCAGTAAAAATTTACAATAAAGAAGCACAGGGGAAAGGTACCTGTAGCAAAACTGCAACCAACCATTTCTAAGATGGCGGCGTAAACAGCAAAAATGAATGCCAAGTAAATAAACTGTCCTAGCAAGAGTGAAAAAATTGACTTATGTAAAACTGCCCAAGAGACGTCTCAGTGAGCAGTCTATTCTCAGCTCCAGCGGGCCTTAGTGTCAGCGTGTGATCTCAGGTTCTAGTCTGGCGCTGAAACTGGGTTCAACCGCTGCATTTCCAGATACGGTGTCTGTTAGGACACCATACAGGCAGAAAAGTTAAGCAGTGTACTAACCCCTGACCCCTTATGATGGCCGTTACGATTACTGAGTTGGTATGTCACAAAGGAGAAGAATATTTCCATCTTGAAATTCAAAAACGTCCCAACTCCTCAGTACACCAAGATGAGTTTGTGCTGGATTGTGGCCACTAGATACTTTGTTAGGTGTTTAATCTCCTACAGGCATCTGCTATATCAGTTGAAGAATAATTTCTTATGTCAACCAATGACCACTGGGGGAAATTAATACTTCAGTACTACAGGTAAAAAACTATCCTTAGATGGAAATGTTTTGCAAGAGACAAGAAATGATGGCTGAAGCAATCCATTATCTTAAACTTAGCCTGATGTTTGCCAACATTCTAAAGTTTTGCAGGTGTAAAAGACGTGTGAAGTCACCAAAATAAATACCTCATGTGGAACTTCTTGTAAACGATCCAAAGCACGGATGTGATCCAATGTATCAATAGATGGGGAGAGCCCTCCATGGAGGCAGAAGATCTGAAATACAATGCAAGTTTATTTTAATATAGCATGACGTGTCTATTTTAGATGGAAAGTGTAGATTTGGCTAAAACTTGTAGCTCTCGACCGACTGCAAACAAGTCTGTTTGCAGTCGGTCGAGAGCTACAAGTTTAGCCAAATCTACACTCAGCAATTAACTTGTGACGAAAGTTCTCCAAGCACAGTGAAAACGATTGCAGAAAACATCCCCACTCTGTAAGGACTAGGCAGCAAACCTCACCAATTAAAAAGGTAGCTTGTACTGAGGAAGTGTAGGGGCTGCCACTGTTGATCGCCTCTATTTGGAGTGTATCAGCACTTTGCATCATTGATCAGGGATTTAAAGCAGAGTAGAAGTAAAAGCATGGAGCTGGACCCGGTAATATATATATTTAAAAGTAAATAGTCTTATAAGGCCCAAAAACGCCTAACCTCAGCTCCTCTGCACAAAGCGGGGACCTTTCCTTATGGGGGTGATCCAGCTTGAGAAATCCAGTAGTCAAATCAGACTAACTTTTGATACAGACGTTTGGCGCTCTTTCTAGTTTGACTCCATCTGGATAAATGCAGATTAGGGACTGCCTGAGCTCAATTTCTGGAACTACACAGTCAGTGACTCAGGAAGTATCAATGTCAGGTTAAATCAGACAACTAGCACTTTCAGAAAGATGTCATAAGTCGTAGCCTTTAGATTTCTCTCAGCACGTTTCTTTTAACGCAAACTGCATAACAGCATTGCTAGCAAAAACTCAGAATGTAAGAGGTCACTGCCAAGCATTAATTGAATCAAATAATGAAAGAAGAGGCATCCATGCTTCTTATTTCATTATTAATAACTAAATCTGAAGAACTGCTGCAACATATAAAACTATACAGATTTTTGTTCATTTTGATTTAAAAAAAATGTAAAGCTAATATAAAATGGAATAAACATACCTGCCCATCAACTAAAGCTGTTAATGGTAAGTAGTCAAATAGATCTGTAAAATATTTCCATACGTTTGCATTTCCATACTTTCGTAGGCACTCATCATAAAAACCATACACTTGAGTGATCTGTCGAGACTCATGATTCCCTCTCAATATTGTGATGCGCTCTGGGTAACGGACCTAAAGAGGAAAAGAAATGTTTTTTAGAATATGAATTTAAATACATTGCAAAAGTATAGGGATGTCAATGGTGACAAAACATGTTACGAAGTCAGTCTTAAAACGGAAATTGTAAAACAACAATGTTGAAAGAGTATAATTACATAGAATTTAAAAAGACTGAAGATGCAATAACAAGAACATAAAAGGTAAAAGCTAACAAGGTCAACAGTCCTTTCAGTGGCGGACACACTGACATGGCTGTGGGAATTGCTATATAAAAAGTCCAATTGTACTTGCAGATTAGTCAAATCACTATTAAAGTATTATTTTCTAAGTGGAACTTTCAAAATAATATTTTGGTAGTGGTACAAAGACAAAAAGAGAAAAACAAACAATAATGGGGTGAAAACAAAAAAGTTAACAAAATGAGAGGTATTAAAAAAGGAGGATTTACAATTCCTTGGCTATAAACAAGCAGGACTACCTATCTTTGAGAATTTGCCCTTTACAAAATTTCCAATCGTAATACCATTCAAAGTTCGTCCTGCAGAAGGGTTAATGTACACGTAGCAAAAGCAAACATTGTGAAAGTGACGCAGGCAAGCGTCTAAGGTTTCAACTTTCTGCTAAGCAACTGCCACAGCCCTGGACTTGGAAAATGGCGCTGCAGTGAATCCACAGGCGGGGCTGACAGGACACAAGCAAGGCTCTGGGCTTACAAGACAGTATAGTCGGGCATGTCTCCGCAGGAATCTAAGTCATGCAGGGCTGTCGCAGTGAGATCACAATGTAGTATGAATTGGTTAAACCTCAGCTCAAAAGGCACTTTGGAGACACTTGCAGGATTTTGTAGTTGGCCCGAGTCTAGTAGCAGCTGTCGAACATACAGCAAAGCTGAGAAAGACATCCAACCTCCTTGAGAACAAGAAGTAAAACAAAACTGGCTTGGAAAGGGTATAGTTTCTAAGGCTTGGCCCATGTTTTTTTTGTGCCTATTGCCCAGGCTGCAGTATAAAGCTGGCCATACATTCCTTAGTGAAACTTTAGCAGCTCCAGAGCAAAGGCTGCTTGTAAAGCTGGCCATACACCTATAGATTACCTGCAGATTTTCTATGGTCAGATGGAAAAAGTGCAACAGATTCCTCCATATACACTTAACTGTGTGGATGGAGCAATCTCCCACTGGGCCAAGCTTCCGTATCTTGCTAGTCGGCCCCGCTGGCTCTCAAAACACCTGAACAATCTGATTGGAGGCAGGCATTGTTCAGGTGTTTTGAGAGCCAGCCGGGCCGGCTAGCAAGATACTGAAGCTTGGCCCAGTGGGAGATTCCTCCATCCACACAGTTTAGCGTAGATGGAGGAATTTGTTGCACTTTCTCCATCTGACCATTGAAAATATGCAGATAATCGATAGGTGTATGGCCAGCTTAACTGTATATACATTTAAAATGTGTGTGCCAATGGATGATAACCTGTTTTCAGTCATTCTTCAGTCATTCTAGTCTATGCATTGGCTGACTGAACACCTGTAACTGTGAAAACAATGCACTTCGAATGCGCCCGATATGTCATACCTACAGTTGTCAAGCAGGTAATTGTTGTAAAAGCCAAGCTAACCTGGTCTCTACATTAAATAAAAAAACTCCATAACATTATGATTAATAATAAAAAAACAAGCAGTTGCAAAAGCCAGCAATACAGCTACAGCAACCCACACTTACGTGTTAGCAATAGCAATTTCTGACAGTGTGCTTGCTAACGTGCATGCCGTGACTGTTGACGGAGTGTTTCGGTTCTGCACAAACTATTGGCTCCTCCGCACATTACTCCAGTATCCCAGCTCTGCACCGCCCACTGTGACAGTATACTCAATCTGCACCCCTCTCGACCCTAACCCATTTGCCCCCACTGCACCGACATGCACTTCCCAACTTGACAGCATTGCCAACTTTGCCACCACCCCACTTGCCCTCCTGTACATTTTCTCATTTACTGACACTCCACCAATGCACACTTCCCCATTTGCTTCCATTGCACCAACATGCACTTCCCCACCACTGCACCTTTGTGTACTTTATTTCACAGCCACCACACTGATACATAATTACACACTCACTGTCTGTGCACCAAGGTGCACTTTCCCATTTGCACCGAGTTGCCGCCAATGTTACCATTTACTACCAAGTCAGTGACATGCACTTCCCCACTCTGTCACTGTATTGACACTCACTTCCCTGCTTAGTCCCTGCACATCCCCACCTCTGTACTGGCTTGCACTTCTGTATTTATCCTGTTCAATGAACAGGCACAATTTTGCTGGCTGAATCTAAAGCAAAAAGTTCCAACATGCTCCACTACATGTGGAGCTTCATTTACGTCTTTGTATGCCAACGGTTTCCATCGACTCTAATACTACAGTCCTCTCATGGGCTCCCCTTTTCATTTCTATGTAGTAGTCATGCAGTTGTGCTTGCTCATTGCAGCATACACACTAGAAATTCCTTTTCTTGAAGTCTATTGAAGGGACACTAGAAGTTTAAAACATTAGGGTTATACTGTCACTAACAGGAGGATTGGACAATGGCAAACAAAAACAACTATAGGCCAGCCCAGGCTAAAAACCCTCCTACAACAAAGCAGGCTTCACTTTTGTAATAAAGCAGTACCAAGAGCCATAAGGAATAAGAAAAAGTACAATAAAAGTATGAAAAGAAAAACACTTTCATCATTGGAAAGTTGCAAATAATAGAACAAATGATATAAAAATATTAAAAACGAAAGACAGGTTGCAAAAGGGAGCAAGACAAAAAAAATTATATAAACATTAAATACAATGGTCTGTCTGAGCCACCTAGAGATGTAAAACGAGAAGCCGGAGTGTCTTAACAGGACTGATAAGCAAGAGGAAAGGAGTCTTCCTCAAAGAAGCAGTGGCTGAGAGATATCCCAAACCACATCCAAACAATGAGCAGACATTACCCTTTTGTGAACTGGAGCCAAGAGACAGAAAAACAATGTCCCGATTAAAGTGGAAAGCAGAGACTACCTTGGGAAGGAACCACAAAAGGTTCCTTGCGAGACACTTCCCTGCCAAAGTGACATCCACAATAAATAGAACCTTAAGGAGTAGAAGGAAGAATATCAGATTTAGAAGGTTCTAAAATGTAGAAAAAAACAAACAGATTCAAATCCCATGGGGACAAACTGGATAGGACTGGAAGACCAGCTTCAGAAATTGTCTTAAGCAGAAAACTCAATGCCCTCAGAAATAGAGGCCGAACCTGAGCTTCAACAGCCATGCTAGTAACCAAGAAGGAGGTAAATCAGTCTTTGGGACAGCTGATCCAGGTCATCTGGCAGAGCCTACAGTACATCTACCAGAAGTCTTACCGGGTTGGGCTAACAAATCTACCTGGGCCAATCCAGAGCAATGAGGATTACCAGAATGCCTTCTATGTGGCTACTGCGGAGCAGAGGAAGAAGAAGCCAGTTGGTTAAACAAGAGACAGCCAGATCACCCAAAGTTCCAAAATGTTGTTTTGGCAAGAGGAGATTCCTCCAACAACCAAGTCCCTTGCACTGACAAGGCAGTCAGGACTCACCCTCACCCCCAGCCTGTAGTCGGGATTCCCCAGATTCTGGGGAGAAGTGACTTTCCCAGAGAGAGAACCAACTTGTCCCATGAGAGCAGGATATTGAACTGTAAAAGGTCTGAAGTGGAATTGGGCAAAAGGGAACTGCCTTGAAGGAGACCATCAGCCCCAAGACTCTAATGCAAAAAGGAAGGGTAGGGTGGCTTCTAGATCAAAGAACACAGACATGAGACCATAGTGTGAAGATTCTCTAAACGAACAAACAATCTGTCTCAGATACTCCAAGAATGAATCTGTCAGTTTTCTGTAAGCTATATCTGAACCTCTGCAAAATTTTAGCTTGTAGCCCAAAATATATCACCATCTGCACCCAGGCATTGGGAATGCAGGCCATCCAGTAGGCCACAAGGGTCAACAGAGGTCCCCCCATTCTAGTGCACCTTCAGGTTGAGGACTTTTGGTGGATTTGGCAGCTTTCAAGTGCCAGACCTTGTGGTTGAAAGGAGAGCAGAGGCCCAGCTGAAACAAAAGGTATGCTTCATGGCAGGGACCAATGCAGATGACTTTGCAGTCTGCTCCTTCAGCTTTTTTTGATGAGAAGTTTATTTTTTTACATTTTGCCTCCAGTAGCATCCTTGCTGAAAGCATCCAGAGCCGGTCCAAAGAGACATTATCTCTTGAAGGCCATGTGTATTAAATGCTTGCAAGAAACTTCCAAAGCTCAACACTTTAGCCAAAGGGCCTATGCATATGGCCATCACAGCTTAATTGTATGCCACAGCACATCACACAATGATTGGAGGGTCAATGGAAGCAGCAGCAAGATCCGCTTTAAAGAATTTGGACAGATCACACATGGTTTGGCAAAGAAAAAATTACAGCCAAGATCAGGTGTTAAGACAGGACTTGCCAAAAAGGATCATCAATAGGCCTCAATCCACTTATTAGTTGGGTCCCGAAACGCAACTTCCTCCACGTGTATGGTAGTCACCAGATCCACAATGGGAACCGACCACTTTTGAAGAAAATCCTCACTAAGCAGGCGCAAACATAGCAAACAGCCTTTCAGGGAGTTTCCAATCCTCAAACAAAAAAAACTGGAAGAGCAGGTGCAAAGGGTATGTCACAGCAGCTTTATGAGTCCCGTTTGACCTTCCATTGCTAGACGACATGACTGACGTTGGATTTACATCGGGTGACAATTTATGTTTTTTTTAATAAAGGACATTATCTAAAAATTGTCTTTGTTTACATTTTATTTTTGAACGAGTAACAAACGGTACCACGTACCCTATACTTATTGACATGGGGGGAGGGCTGGATACCTGAGGGGGGGCCCTTACTTTAAAAAGGGAGCTTTCTGATTCCAGTAAGTCCCCTTCTCCCCTACAGACCTTCACATCCAACGGGACAGGGGCCTATTACGGATTGGGGAAGGGGATGAGGGCATCCAGGCAGCATTTTCAGATAACCCCTCATAATTCATACCAGACCATTATAGCAAGGAAAGGGGGGACCACCCATCCCTGTCACACCAGACAACATGCCCTGAAAAGAAAAAAATGGTGGCGTCCTCCCCCCAAAATCCATCCCAGGTCCTTATCCAAGCATGCAGTCTGGCGGGCCAGGACAGGGAGTGAAACCTTTAAGACCCAAAGCCAGAAACAGCAGGCTGATGCTCTAGCTTTATGTCTAAGTGGAGAGCATGCTGGAGATACCCAACACAGTATGACTTAACTCTCCTGCCCAGAGCAGATGAGACCCAGGAAGTGTGGAGCTGGTCTGCACTGCCTCTGAGGTCTGTGTTTGGCTACAAGAGGGAGGAGGACCCATACAGTATTTTTAGGACATACATTCAGCTGTTATTTCCGCAGTAAAATATAGAATACAAAAAAAAAGTGTTGTAAAGATACTTTCTTACCTTTAATGCTACAAGTAGAGTCACCGTTTCCACAGAATAATATCCTCTGTCCACATAGTCCCCCATGAACAAATAGTTGGTATCTGGGGATTTCCCTCCAATTCTGAAGAGCTCCATGAGGTCGTGAAACTGGCCATGCACATCTCCACAAACTGTTACAGGACATCTTACATCTTGCACATTTGACTCTTTTGTAAGGATTTCTTTTGCCTGCGGATTACAAGGGTTACACTAAGTATAAAACACATTTCAACTAAAACAATGGATCCTTTTGTAACACGTTCATTTTGCTAAATCAGTGTTAAAAAAAGTACCAACAGTGAAGATGGTGGCATTTTTGGCTTACAGCTCTCCAGACATTCAATATCCATTTGAAACCACAAAGAAATATATACAATAAAGAATAAAATGCCTTGTTTACTCTACTCTAAAATGTCTTATTCTTTAATATTCTTTTTTGCAGCAGTCCCATGTCACAACTGTCATTGTGCTAGGGCCGTACATGTTCATACCTGGTCACATTTTCGACTGAAACAAGGAGTGTATTTCAGTATGAGTTTACATTCACTAACAAATTATAGCGTGAGGTAGAATTCAAAGAATATACTAACGAAAAGATGAGGATGTGCAAAGTGTAGTTACCCAGAGAAACAAGAAACAATATGCTAGTACGTTGAAAGTTAGAACACTCCAGTCAGAGCTAAAAATTATCCAATGCATCCAGGGGGCATATAAAACCCATGATCAATAAGACTGGATTTACAATGCTATGTGAGCATGTGTGGTAAGCATGTGTGGTATGTAAATTAGCTTATATAATTTATCTGAACCAGCAATAGTGAACCAGCAATGCATTTCCATGCAGCAAAATGCATGAGTTTTGCGGCATCAAAAACAGGCAAATGTGAATAGGCCCTAAATAACATGTATTCGATAAAATACCATCACTGAAGGTCCGATTGTTCCTTTTGTTCTACTTTTAGCACTATACACTGAACAGTCATCACTGCAGAGACTGCTTGTTCCTGGATATTTGCCTGTGGGCTTTTAGATGCATAAGAAATAATGCATAAATCAATATTGTAAATGCTGTAAATTCAGCAGATCCCTGCGATAATTTTTTTTAGTAAACAGAAAAAAAAAAAAAAAATAGCAAGAAAGCAGCAGAAAAACAAACATACACACTTTAAAATTAGGGGTGCACCGATACCGGTTTTTCGGTACTCTCCAATACTGAGTACCAATACTAGTACCTCCTGTAGCATAGAGCCGGGAGGCACATTATCGTTCTGTACTCGATGATACCAAGTACCGATACCGGTACTTCCGCTAGCATAGACCTGGCTTCCCAGCCAATCACCATTGAGCCGGCCAATGAGCATTGAGCCGGCTACCCGGGCAATCAGAAAGGCATGTCATTAACCACCGCCCGGCTTCTTGATTGGCCGGAAAGCCAACTCCATGCTGTTTGGTCGGCTTGATGCCAATTGGCTGAGAAGCCGGCTTCCCGGCCAATCAGCATCGAGCTGGCTTCCTGGCCAATCAGGAAGCGGTCACCATGTTCCCTCATGGCACTGCTGGTCAGAGGAAATCTCCCTCTGACCAGAAGTTCCAGTATCGGTGATAAGTATCAGAGCATTTGGGCGAGTACTCATACTCGCCCAAATGCTCGGTATCGGTGCATCAATACTTAAGATGCTTTACTCTCTCATCCACCCAAAGACATAGGAAGCCTTTCACGTTTGTTTTATGCTGCCTACAGGACTGCACACAGCATTGTAATAGCAGCTCACTGCTGCCGCTTTGCTTTGGCTCTTTGCAAAACAGCCACAAGGAACTCTGTTCTTCAATCCATTCCTGCTGTCGGCCATAAGTGACTGGTAATTTTTAGCCATCGGAGCCTCATTTTCTGGGTATCAGGAGTACCTGAGACCTTGCCTTGTACCCTTAACCTAAATTGCCTTGGTGTTACACTGTTGCAACATGTCTGATTTTAGACACAAGAGGGACAGACCCGCTGCAATTGGTGCCCTTAGCTCACACTAACAGCTCCAGGATGGCTTGCTGTGCAGTGCTATTTCCAATCCTGGGTCTTTTAGAGCCCTAGTGCCACAAAAACCTTCTCATTGGCCCTGCTGCACTTACTCTTTCTCCATGAAGATTCAAAACTTTACATGTTACTCTCTCCCCTCAAATGCTTATTAGACTTAAAGTCTTTGGGTGTGGGGAGGTGGTGGGCTTTGTACATAAGTGGGCTACTGTGGATACGGCAGTGTCCCATCTTAAATCGACAACCATACCAGTAAAGGATGCACTTTAAGTACCCAACTGATACGGAACTGAAAGCCATTTCTAGAACATGGTTCTCGCTGGCCGGTCCTGCTCTTTACCCTATCCTGGCTTTGACTCATCAAAATCCCTTAAAAAGACATCTAACCGCTGCTGCAGTTGAACCCTCACTTATAGAACACACAGAGCAAAACAGCTGTAGCATTAAACTTGTGTTTTTCTTCTGCATGTGTAAGGTACTTTAAAGTGCTGAGCTGCAAAACCCACTCCTAAACAGCATATGGTCTGCATTGCCTTTAACCACTCGCTGACCTCGGTGTTTACTCCCTCTTCCTGGCCAGTGGAGTTTTTCAGTATTCAGCGCTGCGGTACTTTGACTGACATTTATTCCGTCACGGAACGCTGTACTGAAATGAGTTTTATACCAAAAAAGAAAGGACAGCTTTCTTTTGGTGGTATTTAAATCACCACTGGGGTTTTATTTTTTTACTATATAATAAAAATGTACCGAATATTTTTAAAACAAAAACAGTTTTCCCTTTATTATAACCCAATTTTAGGTAAAATATAAAAGACTGGGTCATGACGGGTAAATAGAGAGTCCATGGTCACGTCGCACTCCTGACCGCCAAATACCTTCAAGAAGCTGGTGCTGCGGTAGTCAACCGGTGGCATACGTTATGGTCACAGGTAGAAGAAGACACCTGCACTCCAGGTTGATAAATAAACGTCTATTTATTGACGTGCAGTGTAGCAAATAGCAACGAACGTTTCGAAGTCACAAAGGATCCCCTTCCTCAGACGTTTATTTATCAACCCAGAGTGCCGGTGTCTCTGCTTCTACCTATGACGGTTAAATAGACACCAAACATGTGAAGCCTTAACATTGCGCGCGCCCGGGAAATCGCAAATCTACCATAGCCAAAACTGGCCATAGCCGACGCTTTCAAAGATTTTACCGCTCATAAGTTTAGTGTTTTCAGTGATTGATGGCCCTAAAATGATTGCTCTCACTGAGACGTTTGCGGCGATGTGCAACACGTGCGGCGTAATTGGTGCAATCGTCGTTTTTGTGTGTAGGCGCACCCAGCGCATTTTGCACATCTATGTGGGGGAGGGGACTGTAAAAAAACATTGTGGGTTTTTTTTTTGTGTGTGTAAATTTTACTTATTTTGTGGGCAATTTTTTTTTTTACACTTACTTTATTGTCATCACATATCGGGGATAAAAATCCCCCTATGTCATATCATATTACAGTGACAGGTCCCCTTTATGGAGACATCAGGGGTCTCCAAGACCCCTGTCACCTACAGACCCCCAGAGAAGCTGAAGCACAGATCTGCTTCACCAGCTTCTCTCCGGTTTCTGTAACGGAGAGTGACAAAGGAATACGGAAGTGATGTAGTAAACATCACTTCCAGCATTCAGAGACCGGGGAGAAGAGTGGAGGGAGATCGTGTACTGATCTCCCTCTGTTCTCCTTGCACGGAGCCACACTGCCGGTCCCGGATCGGCTGCCCGGGAACGCGGGGATGGCGACCACGAGAAGAGGAGGGGGCACAAAGACTTGCATCATACAAGCGATGCCGGACTGCTTGTATGTAAACGGCCGTTGCGGGCCATTTAAAATTCTGGCGGTTTCTTGCTCGTGCGCGTCTTCGACTGGCCCTGGGCCTCCCCTTTTTTTGCTTTGCAAGTGTCCAATCCTCCCGTAGGAGGCAGTTTAACTCAGAGGTGAAATACTTTCTGTGCCCCTCCCCTCAATAGACGCCAAAAAAAAGCATTGTACGCTGAGAAAAATAAAAAAAAAAAAAAAAAAAAAAAAAAAAGGAGCAGCAGAAGAAACAGAAAAAAAGACAAAAGGAAAGAGTGGAGTCTTCCTATCACCGCTTTCATAACACAAAACACAGCACCATTTTTTGGTCAAGGCCAGTGACAGACTGTTTTGTATATGTCATTTTTTTATTTTGCTAATAAATTAATTTAATGTCTAATTGAGTAAACATTGACAGTATTTGGGCATTCAGTTTATTTAGTTAGCAAACACTGCAGCTAACAAAACTATATTAGACTAGAAGTATATGTAACCCTAATCACTAAAATCTTAGGCCCCATTCACACTGCGCAATTTGCAAATTGCGCGTTTGTTGCGCGATTTGTATTTTGCGCGCAAATCGCGCGATATCGCGCAAATGCTTGCATTGAGCAAGCGAGAATCGCGGCAAAATCCGCTCCAAAAAGGGTCCTGCTGTAGCGACACACGACCCGCGATAGCAGGACCCTTTGCCCCATTGAGATGCATTGAAGAGCGATATCAGCAGGGTTTCAAGGGAAAAAAAAAAAATGTTAAAAATGCATGTATTTTTCCCCGTTTTTTTTGGACATACACCTTAAGGCTGGGTGTACGGATTATGCGCGTTTGACACGTGTTTTTACCGCGATTTGCGGTAAAAGAAACGTGCAAACGCGCCTTTACGAGGGCTATCCGGCTGTATCCTAATGGATACGTGCGGCAAATACGCCCCAAAGAAGCTCCTGTAAAACGCCCAGGTGGGAACCATGCCCATAGGCAATTATTGGTTTTCACATGTTGAGCGTTTTACAGCGCGTAGGAAAGCCAGGCCTTAGAAAGCTCTTAATGTGTGTGCCAATATGTGCACCACCTATTTATCAAGCTCACACACACAAATATTTAAAATATGCTGGAAAGCCAATATAAAACATACCAAGAAAAATGTAATCCTCTTTTGGAATGAGCAAAACATATTAAGCATTTCAAGTTGAAACAAAAAGAAATCAGGCTGAATAAATGTTCATTAGGCCCCATTCACACCTAGGCGTATTGTAATATGCGCGTCTGTCGCGCGGTAAAAAGTCACGCGATTCCGAAGGCTACTTGGCTGTATCCCAATGGAAAACGCCCTACAAAACGGCCCAAAGTAGTCCCGGGACCTTTTCAGGCGTGGGCCGTTTTGTAGGGCGTTAGGGACGGGCGGAAATACGGCAAGGTGGGAACGAGGGCATTGACAATGCAATTTATATTTTTGACCGTTTTGTAGAGCGTTCGTCGAGTGTAGAACGCCCTACAAAACGGTCAGGTGTGAACGAGGCCTTATAGTTAGAACAGAGATGGTCAAAAATGTTTCTATATTGTGGGTGACTATTAAAATCATGATGCTGCCACAAAAAACTGTCTTGTCTAAATTGTACAACATTGGATGGGAAAAAAAGAGTTTCTCTCCAAACTACAATAAATTTGGGAGGCCCAGTCAGGGAGAGTGGTTAAAGAGCTGCAGCATCAAAGATAAGATACCACAGTCAAAGTTCCAGATAGAAAGAAAGACTTGTGAATTGGGCTTTGTGGCCCAACATACACTGCTCATTCAGCTGTGAATGCCAGGGTCAAAGTCCCTTTCAGCCATAAACTACGGTATTTGGAAATTAAAAAGTTATTACCTTCAACAATAAAAACACCATATCAGGTTACAAAGTCACAAACAATACATTTAAAGCTTAAGAAGCTTGCCAGAGCATGATAGATGGATGGACTGAGAGACAGAGATTGATTATTTTGTGTGGCAAACCATCATTCCTGTCTCTGCACAGAAAAGAAAAGTCAAAGATTTTCCAAAATTTGAGAATCTCCATGTGGTAATGATCACTTCTAAAGATCAGAAGCGCTCATTGCAACACCCCTACCTTATCAAACTGTTAAATGTGATGCTTGACCCAATCACATTGCTCATTTTTGGGGGGTTCAGTATGGCTAAGTCCTAGTCTCTTGACTGGTTATATTGAATATTTGAGATGAGATTTATTATATCTGTAGACATAGGAAGGGCACTGCTATTTTCCAGGAGGAAATCAAAACAAAGTACATTTTACAAAAGTACACAGTGCTGCTGCATGTCTACATTTTCCCTATAACATAACAAATCAACACTTCTTGAGTTCAGGTCCACTTTAAAGGAAAGCCAAGCTAATAATCTGAAATACTAACATGGCAATGAATTGTACCAAAATATGTTTTATATCCGTTATAAAACCTTGTAAGGCTTGCAACAAAATGGATTTTGAGGTCTTTTCAACTCCTCTTTACTATATGCCATATGGATGGCTATGGTGCTCATTGAACCGACAACCTACACAATGTCTGACACACACTATAACTAAAAACGGCATACAACTTTCTAAACTGACAACACTGCTCTGTCAACAGAAAAGCAATAAATAGAGAGAGAAGTCTGTAGTCAATAAGTTTGCAGTAAAACTAACTGCAGGCTCCAAGCTCACTACTGTGATGGACTACAATCTCACTAGAGACTGTAGTCCATCACAGTAGCCTGGTGCAGTGGCTACTTTACAATACACACAGGGTCCATGGGGAAGAAAAGTAGCCACCCTCCAGAAGGAAGGACAGTGTCGGCACCAATTCAGAGATGATCTGAGGATCTACAGCTGAGTGATACACAATGTACATGTTTTTTAATAGTTAAAAAGATACTTGAATGTATTTTTTAGATTCAACATCTGAGTTTAGTGTCACTTTAAATGGATATAAGGCAACCGTTTTACCTATAAGAAATAGAGTGGCGTCCTCTCTCTAACCTACTGGACAGTAAAAGAGCACAAGTAGACTGATGAGTTCATCCCTCTGCTCTTTAGGCTCTCTCCTCCTATCAGCATGCTGCGTGCGAGTACTTTTGCATACAGCACACCTAATTTTCTCACAGTCCTACCACTGCCTGTCCGAGTTTCTGTGCTGCAGTATAGAGGACTGCAAGAGTCTGATATCAAGATAAAAAGCTACTTACAAAAACTGCACTCAAAGCAACTTTTTAAACTATACAATTGTACCCTGCAAACACC
>NW_017307832.1:71502-104119 GCF_000935625.1 Nanorana parkeri
AAAAAAAAAAAAAAAAAAAAAAAAAAGGGATATTTTTTCAGAATCTGCACTGTGGTTATGTCACGACTGTAAACAGTGCTTAAAAGAGCAATTCCAGGCATTAACCAAATCAACCCCCAAACCTCCATCTACCCCTCTAGAGCATATTGCAACTTTTTCTAATTTTACTTTATTCCTGCAGTGAGCAACAACCTATTACTCTGTGACATCATCACTAGGCTTGTAAAATTCTTGCACTGCAGAGAGCTAAGTTCCTATTGACTTAGTCATGCCCCCAGAACTGCACCTCCCCTTTCCTACACAAAGGCTCTTGGGTTTAAGGAAGCAGCTTGGTTTTGCTTGGTAATAAAATATTATATGCATGTGGAATGCAACAAAGAGGGGTGGGGATAGGTGGAGTTCTGTAATCAGAAGGCAGCACTGCTTGGGATTTCAGTGCAGTAAAGTGACTGTGTTGTCAGTATAAACATGATGTTAAAAGCACACTGATTTGTCGCTTCGCAGACAAACAGGTATTTTTGCTTTGTATTTGCAGGGTTTCAAGGGAAAAAAAAAAAATGTTAAAAATGCATGTATTTTTCCCCGTTTTTTTTGGACATACACCTTAAGGCTGGGTGTACGGATTATGCGCGTTTGACACGTGTTTTTACCGCGATTTGCGGTAAAAGAAACGTGCAAACGCGCCTTTACGAGGGCTATCCGGCTGTATCCTAATGGATACGTGCGGCAAATACGCCCCAAAGAAGCTCCTGTAAAACGCCCAGGTGGGAACCATGCCCATAGGCAATTATTGGTTTTCACATGTTGAGCGTTTTACAGCGCGTAGGAAAGCCAGGCCTTAGAAAGCTCTTAATGTGTGTGCCAATATGTGCACCACCTATTTATCAAGCTCACACACACAAATATTTAAAATATGCTGGAAAGCCAATATAAAACATACCAAGAAAAATGTAATCCTCTTTTGGAATGAGCAAAACATATTAAGCATTTCAAGTTGAAACAAAAAGAAATCAGGCTGAATAAATGTTCATTAGGCCCCATTCACACCTAGGCGTATTGTAATATGCGCGTCTGTCGCGCGGTAAAAAGTCACGCGATTCCGAAGGCTACTTGGCTGTATCCCAATGGAAAACGCCCTACAAAACGGCCCAAAGTAGTCCCGGGACCTTTTCAGGCGTGGGCCGTTTTGTAGGGCGTTAGGGACGGGCGGAAATACGGCAAGGTGGGAACGAGGGCATTGACAATGCAATTTATATTTTTGACCGTTTTGTAGAGCGTTCGTCGAGTGTAGAACGCCCTACAAAACGGTCAGGTGTGAACGAGGCCTTATAGTTAGAACAGAGATGGTCAAAAATGTTTCTATATTGTGGGTGACTATTAAAATCATGATGCTGCCACAAAAAACTGTCTTGTCTAAATTGTACAACATTGGATGGGAAAAAAAGAGTTTCTCTCCAAACTACAATAAATTTGGGAGGCCCAGTCAGGGAGAGTGGTTAAAGAGCTGCAGCATCAAAGATAAGATACCACAGTCAAAGTTCCAGATAGAAAGAAAGACTTGTGAATTGGGCTTTGTGGCCCAACATACACTGCTCATTCAGCTGTGAATGCCAGGGTCAAAGTCCCTTTCAGCCATAAACTACGGTATTTGGAAATTAAAAAGTTATTACCTTCAACAATAAAAACACCATATCAGGTTACAAAGTCACAAACAATACATTTAAAGCTTAAGAAGCTTGCCAGAGCATGATAGATGGATGGACTGAGAGACAGAGATTGATTATTTTGTGTGGCAAACCATCATTCCTGTCTCTGCACAGAAAAGAAAAGTCAAAGATTTTCCAAAATTTGAGAATCTCCATGTGGTAATGATCACTTCTAAAGATCAGAAGCGCTCATTGCAACACCCCTACCTTATCAAACTGTTAAATGTGATGCTTGACCCAATCACATTGCTCATTTTTGGGGGGTTCAGTATGGCTAAGTCCTAGTCTCTTGACTGGTTATATTGAATATTTGAGATGAGATTTATTATATCTGTAGACATAGGAAGGGCACTGCTATTTTCCAGGAGGAAATCAAAACAAAGTACATTTTACAAAAGTACACAGTGCTGCTGCATGTCTACATTTTCCCTATAACATAACAAATCAACACTTCTTGAGTTCAGGTCCACTTTAAAGGAAAGCCAAGCTAATAATCTGAAATACTAACATGGCAATGAATTGTACCAAAATATGTTTTATATCCGTTATAAAACCTTGTAAGGCTTGCAACAAAATGGATTTTGAGGTCTTTTCAACTCCTCTTTACTATATGCCATATGGATGGCTATGGTGCTCATTGAACCGACAACCTACACAATGTCTGACACACACTATAACTAAAAACGGCATACAACTTTCTAAACTGACAACACTGCTCTGTCAACAGAAAAGCAATAAATAGAGAGAGAAGTCTGTAGTCAATAAGTTTGCAGTAAAACTAACTGCAGGCTCCAAGCTCACTACTGTGATGGACTACAATCTCACTAGAGACTGTAGTCCATCACAGTAGCCTGGTGCAGTGGCTACTTTACAATACACACAGGGTCCATGGGGAAGAAAAGTAGCCACCCTCCAGAAGGAAGGACAGTGTCGGCACCAATTCAGAGATGATCTGAGGATCTACAGCTGAGTGATACACAATGTACATGTTTTTTAATAGTTAAAAAGATACTTGAATGTATTTTTTAGATTCAACATCTGAGTTTAGTGTCACTTTAAATGGATATAAGGCAACCGTTTTACCTATAAGAAATAGAGTGGCGTCCTCTCTCTAACCTACTGGACAGTAAAAGAGCACAAGTAGACTGATGAGTTCATCCCTCTGCTCTTTAGGCTCTCTCCTCCTATCAGCATGCTGCGTGCGAGTACTTTTGCATACAGCACACCTAATTTTCTCACAGTCCTACCACTGCCTGTCCGAGTTTCTGTGCTGCAGTATAGAGGACTGCAAGAGTCTGATATCAAGATAAAAAGCTACTTACAAAAACTGCACTCAAAGCAACTTTTTAAACTATACAATTGTACCCTGCAAACACCCGATTACTTACCTGCCCAGCTGCTCTTACCACTGAACTCCATTGCATTGGAGAGAAGCCTGTTGAAAGATCTGCAAAATTCAGCACATGTCCAGGTGTATTTGGCCCATTCATGCCAAGAACGGGATGAGTGTGTATACTGTATGGTGCCTGCACTGTAAAGTGTACAAAAATAAAGAAGAAAGAAAGATCGCAGTGGGAAAGAGGGAGAATTATTTTGGCAGACGATACCTTAACATAGTAGGTGAGGTTGAATAATGACAAGGGTCCATCTAGTTCAACCTATGTGTGTGTCTGTCTGTATAACCCTTCCCATATCCTTGTATATGAAGTGAAAGAAGAAACTCATCTAAAAGTTTCTTGAATTTATCAATACTTTCAGAGGATACCGTTGCCTGTGGAAGGGAATTCCACATTTTTACTATGCGCACAGTATAAAAAGCCCCTTTCCCAGTGTAAGATTGAACCCCCTCTTCTAACCTTTCTGTGTCCTCTTACAAGTCTCTACTACCCCAAATCCCTACCCTCCCAGCATTTTTTTCCTTTCATACTTACACTTTAAATACTCCCCCATCCTCAGGAACATATACTTCCCATTCACTTCCCACGGCTGTTAGGTGCTAGGAGACACAGGAAAAATCCAGTACTTCCAGATATAAAACATGTGATAATGCTGCACCAGTCAGCGCTGTCACAGATCAGTCAATAGCTCTGTATGAGCTACGACTCTGGTACAACTCCTTGCTTACACAGGGCTCTGTGTTCACTCCTGCTGGGTGAAGAGAGGGGCGGGAGAGCAGCAGCCAGACAAGAATGAGGTCTGCATTAAAATAATCCTGATGCCTTGCCTCAAATTGGCAAAATGTACAAAGTCACTTTATGTCCTCCGCTGAATCAGGTACCCAAAAGATCAGGCAAAATGTGAAGCAGATATTTTGGTAGAATAAGGCAGATAAGCCGGCATTCACACCTCAGCAACATGAAGCATACACGTTTTCAGCACATTTTTGCACATTTATATGCACATTTCATGCGCGAACACAAAGTCCCCAGTTTTTGCGAGCAGATCTTGACACATTGATGTAATTGGGCAAGTGCCCGTTAAAATGTGCAGAAATGCACAAAACCGCAGCAAACACAAGTTTATGAGCATTTCCATTGGAGTCTATGGGCCAAGAAGCGCAGGACCTGCCAAAAAGAAGCTCACGTACTTTCTTCAAGCGACAATACGCTTAGATGTGAACAGGGCCATAGAAATGAATGGGGGGTTTTTGGTGCATTTTTTATCTTTTGTTTCAGGCACAAAAAAAGCGCTACAAACTGCTCAGTGTGAATGAGGGCTTAAGCCCTAATACCCCATCATTTAATAATCTGAGCTTCAGTTACAGAGACTGTTAAATGACATGGAATGAAGACAAAAAGGCCCGTTTACACCTGTTGCAGTAATGCGTGGTAAAACACATGGGTTACCATAAGGTTCCAGCCTCTGAATCCCTCCTCCTGAAGCTTTTTTGCATTTCTGCACATATGCCCGTTCTCCCATTGACTATAATAGGCTGCCAATAGGCCATTAGAATGGATTTAAATGTCTAATTGGATTTAAATGTAAATCAAAGCCAAAAGGGCAGCACAGGCCTAGTCACTGGAAAACAATAAGCTCTAAACTGGGGTCTCAAAGAAGAACTCCAGGGAAAATTATTAACCCTCGAAGTGGGGCTACCAACATGTTCTATACACAGTATATAGAACATGAGGACACTGAGGGACATGGCATCGCTTCAGTTTAGGAGGAGACAGGCCTGAGGGAGCGCCATCACAGCTGGCCAGCTCCAAGGATCAGCGAGTATAACTTTATTTTCCTCCCTAGACCAAAACAAGCAGTTACCCTGGTAGTGTGGGGGGCAATTATTATAATAATTGCTAAATCAGAGAAAGCACCAGTTCTTCCAGTGAATTGGGCTCCGTTGCCTAGGCACTGGCAAAGGGAAGGTGTGTGCGTGTAGGCAGGCTTTCAGGAGAGATGATCTTCATTCATAGTATAAGCCAGCTACATGTCATCTGGCTACACTGTGGCACGCTATGTGAATAACAGACTGAACTGAATGAAAGAACATGCCATGAGGTACAAGACCTGTGTGAATAGGCTTTTATTGAAGCAGCTATCCACGGATTCAAGTTCCTAAAAGTAATTATTCCATTGAAGTGACTCAATAAAGGTTTGGTCTGACTGCCCTAGTATTTAGCATATGAGTCAAGTAATGACTGCTTTCCTGAAATCCAAATCAAAATAGGCTGCATGGCTTATAGAACAAAAAGCCTTTAAAGTGTATGTCAAGTCACAAACTTGGATAGCGTGGGATGGATTAGAACTCCTGTTGGGTTTCTTCTGCTATCCAGGTTCCATTAGGGAAATTTCTCCTTACTTCACATCCTGCGACTACCCTTTCAACAGACAGGAAGTAAGGAAAAATTTAGTCAAAGTACCTAGCTATCCCCATTCTACTAAAGAAAAGTATTCCTATTTCTGTGTGCATTGCAGTAGGAGAGCTCCCCTCACTTCCTGTCTGGTAAAAGGTTGTTACTTACACATCTGCAATGGATTTTTCTAGGTAAATTTGTTTCAACAATTCAATGATCAATAGGATGGAGACCATTGGAGAACAGCAATTCTCAAACTGTCTGAACCATTCTAGGACAGACAGATATTAAAACTATTCCAGTATAGCTTTAGATGTGTGTTCAGGGGCATTGCTGACCACATGCATACATTATATCCTTTCCTGGCAAAACAATTCTGCTGCCTTGACTGCCAAGATCATTCCCATTCACTGGGTATGGGGGAGGGGGAAAGGGTTCTTGGGAGATTTAGTTCTGGGGGAGATGCCTACATCAACAGAAACCCACCTCCCGACAGCACCCCTGTATGAATTCAACAAACCTGGTGTCACAGGAGTAACAAAAACATATGCTACATAAACAATTTTAGAATTTAATATTGAAGATTACTATTTCTATTTGCCTCAAACCAAAAATATTAAAATTTACACTTACCTTGTTGGCAACCCTGACAGTAGTACTCAAAAGGTTGGCAAGATTCTTCAGCACCACTCCTGTAGGCCACTGCCTCTCTCAGAGCTTGAGGTTAAATTACAGGTATCCCCAGCAATGTCTTTAGGTTACTAAACTCTCATTTTATGTTACCTGCAGTGTGATGTAGTTGTAAGCAGTGTTTTTGCTTTTTTTTAAAACAAAAAATGTATCTTATTTGTGTATCACTCAGCTGTAGATCCTCAAATCATCTCTGAATGCATGCGGACACCGTCCTTCCTTCTGGACGGGGGCTACTTTTGTTGCTCATGGTGCCTGTGGGTGTTGTAAAGTAGCCGCCACTCCAAGCTCACTCCCGTGATGGACTACAATCTCACTTTTAGATTATTCATTTGTACTGAGATTGAAGTGCATCATGGGAGTGAGCTTGGAGCGGTGGCTACTTTACAACACACAAAACTATGGAGAACAAAATTTGATGATGATCTACAGCTGAGTGATACACAAATAAGATACCAGGGGTGTGGAATACCTATCGCCCAACACCCAGGACATGGAGTTCCAGGCGGGTAGTTTTTGTACATTTAGCCCTGCTTCAGGCAAGCAAAGCTAAATGTAGAGCGGGGAGCAGTTACATGTTTTATACAAGCGATCTGATCAGGTCACTTGTACCAGCCTGTCTGTCAGGATGTTGAGTGGGGATGTTCTTCGCTCTGCGTGATTAGTGAGGCTAGAGCGCTGTAATCACTGTTCTTTGTTGGAGGGCAGGTTCTATAAAGAGAACCTGTCACCTCCAAGCTATAAGCCCCTATAAGCTTGTAAGCACCTGTGTGATAGGAATAAAATTAGGTGAACAAAAAAGTTATGAAAAAGTTAAAAAATAAAATATTTAATAAAACGCACGCGTAGTCCTTTTTCACCGTCAGTACGGGTGTATTATCTGTTCGCCGTACTGCTGTCCACCGCAGCCCTGCGCTATGCATTTTGAATTTCGCTCACAAATTGCAAGCACTCTGTCACCTGACCAATGAGAAGTGCTTAGCACAGTACGGTTTTGATTAAAACTATTTTCTTGTATCGGGACAAATAGATTGTGATGAGGGACAAGTAGATCCAGGCCCCCGCTTAGCCCTTGGGCAAGTCGTTTTTTTAAAAAAATTCCACACCCCTGGATACATTTTTATTACAGGCATTTATATAATGCTGACAATTTATACAGTGCTTTACATACTACACATTCACATCAGTCCCTGCCCTCAAAGAGCTTACAATCTAAGGTCCCTTTCGGACATTCATACATACATGGCAATTTAGACAGGAGCCAATTAACCTTCCAGCATGTCTTTGGAGTGTGGGAGGAATCCTACGCAAGCACGCGGAGAACATGCAAACTCAAATAGTTATGGTACTTAAATGTATTTTTAAGATTTAGTGTGACTAACAACTCCGAGTGAGCATGCATTTACATCCAACTTGCCCCTCCCCCCCCCAAACACAGTGGTTTAGCATTAGTTCTCTGTTGTCAGAGACGATGTCATTACAGTGTACAAGTTCCCGTTTCCAGTGACAGAGCATGAGGACTGTGTAGAGGTGGCCACTATGTGACAATCTCTGGCAGACAGTTGCTGATATACATTTTGCATAGCCATGGGTTTTACCTTAAATAACCAGCATTTGCTGATCCACTAACATCCTAAGAAAGTGATTCTATTTCAATAGTTTGGCTAAATGTTTTCTAAAGGACAATTTGTGATACACCCCAAATTACCACCTCCAGAGCACTTTTTTCTATTTTACCCTGTACCAAAACAAATAAATACAAAATTGTGTGCGTCTTGTAAAGTGTATTTAAAGCCACAACCTTTCATTTTCATTGGATAAAGAAGAAAAGGCCCTGTGTTTTGTTTTTGCGAATGTCTCCATGAGAAGAATTTCCTTTACTTCCTGTCTAGAAATGAAAGTAGGTAGAGATCTCTCAGAAGAAGGGGAAATTCACTCCAACATCTCTGAACAGAAAGTGTCCCCATTGGAAGATTTGCCCCACTGTTCTGGTAACAACTCAAAATTTGGGCCCAAGGAGGGCAGTCCAGAGTGTGATAAAAACCTGGGACAGCAGCAGCCATGACCTTGGTAACGTTTTATTCAGCAGGAGATTCTCATTTTCTACACGTGAACCGGGCGGCTGTACAGTGCTGCATTAGTGATGCCCCCTCGCCATAGATTTTGGGGTTCCCCACTCCTCTGGAGGACCCAGGACTAAGGATGGAGACGGGGAGGAGACTGGGGAACAACCGTTTCCCCAACCGTTCTGTGAGCAGTGACTCAGGAAGTGCTGTGCTTGCCGAGTCACAGCTGTCAGAGGCCGGCTGAAATACCGGTTACCCAGGGGATGAGGCAAAATGCTGTGCTCGATCTCCTGCATTGAAGGGCAGAGGAGACATCTGGGGTCTAAAAGACGCCAGATATTTCCAAAAAGAGGACCTGTCACCTCCAAATGTCACACAGGGGCTTGTTATCCCCTGTGTAATAGCAATAAAGTTAGGTAAAAAAATTAAATTAAAACCAACCCCGCCATCTGCATAAGGCATGCACGAGTGCATAAGGCACACACGTGTTCCAAACCAGCTATGTTGTCCTAGATTGTTCACTTCTCCTGCCTTCTCCAAACTCTTCACCAGCATTTTTTTTTATTCTTTAGGGCCTCTGCTTTCAGAAAATATATATTTGTTTGGAAGTATTAAACAGTTTTCTAGCCCCCCCGAAAAATCAGATTTGAACTGTGTGCACGTGCAAACATTAAGAAATCGATCCGGATGGCAAGTGGTTAAAATGTACACAAACCTTAAACCTATCTTTCAGCATATTTGGCATCATTCATCACTGTATAGTTGTCTGTGGCAACATTTCTTAGTGGGAGATGCCATCAGTAACAGCAGTTCTTGTTGCAGGGTGACAACGCTAAGCCACTGCTGTGCAATTAGCAGAATTGTCATCCTGGCGTGTGTGCTCCATCAGTTGTTTGCTGGGCTGTCCATGCGACCCGAGAGACAGCCCTACGTCCATCCATCTGAAGGAGCGCACATGCCAGGATCACAACACTGACAGCCTCAAGCAGGACATGCCGTTAGTAGCGGAATCTCCCAGTAAGAAATGTTGCAACAAATTCACAAAAAACTATTTGTTTAGGAAAACTGTATAGAGGGAGGCATGATCCCAAACAAAGATTTGGGGTTTACCCTTTAAGAAAAGTAAGAGAAGTGTGTTTGTTGCACATCAAACTCTGATCATTTCTTTCATCTTCTATCACCCATGCAAGCAACACGACAGAAGGAATCTCTTTAACTAGAATCAGTTCTTGTGTTTCTTTTGCTTAGCAACCAAGATCTGCAACAGCTTGTGCCAGCCACATACAACAGCTCTGAGAGGACATGCAGAATAAGAAACCAGCTTCCTCTATCACGAGCATAACTGCCATGGCTTATTTGCTGTTATTGATCAAACAAATATTACTTAATGATTCTATTTTGTTGTAATTTTCTGGACATCTGCAGTTTGGGACAAAGGCATTTTTACAGATATTAGATTTAAGTCCCGATTTGGCTTTTTTTTATATTAGATTATTATTAGGCATACATGGACCCCCATCCACATGTATATGTTTTGTAGTAATAAAACAAAAGGACATCTGAAATGTTTAGCTCTGTTCCTTCCTTAAACCTCTGTGTGCCACTAAATAAACCCATCACATTGTGGTGACCTATGCCATCAGGTTAACAAGAAAAGATGGCATCCACAAAAGTTCCTGTACTTAAGAGTATATGCAGTATACTGCACAGAGATACAGCAGAATCACAGCATGCATTGCCATGAATACCACTGAGCAGGCAGTTTTAAATTATAACTAGGGATGCATCGATACTAGTACCGATATCGGTGCCGATACAGAGTATTTGAGCGAGTACTCGTACTAGCCCAAATGCTCCGATGCCTAGCACGAGTACTTCCTGTATCAGGAAGCCGGGCAGCGCGTCATTACACGCTGCCTGGTTTCCTGATTGGCCGGGAAGCGGATTCTTGCTCTCTCGTCACTTTTGATGAGAGCATGGAGCCGACTTCCCAGCCAATCAGAAAGCCGGGTGCCGTGTAATGACGCAGCGCCCGGCATTCTGATTGGCCGGGAAGCTGGCTTCATGCTCCCTCGTCATTACATGGCGCCCGGCTTCCTGATTGGCCGGCCAGACGGTTCCGGAGGAAGGCCGCATTCTGGCTCAAGAGGCCCCCAGGGGTGACAGGCTGGACATAACGAGGTATGAGGGGACACACTTTCTTGGTAATCGGGAAACCGGGTGGCGAGTCTTTACACGCTGCCCGGCTAATCACTAAGCCAGGTGGTGAGGCTTTATACGCCACCTGGCTTCCTGAATGGGACTTCGGTTACTCAGTAATTGGTATCGGCGAGTACCGGAAAAAATTATCGGTACTCATACTCTGTACCAAAATGCCGATATCAGTGCATCCCTAATTACATTACATCCTTATAACCATGTAATTCAGATTTGTAGCAAAATAAATTACACCTGACAGCAGATAACCCTGGATCACGGTGCTAAAAATGAAAAGGGCCCACGTACATGCGCAAGTTTTAGGGACTAGGGCATTTATATACTACGTAGGCGAGGGATGGGGCGACCAGGGCCGACACGCAGGCGAGGGATCGGAGGGGCTAGGGACCCCGATGCAGGCGAGGGATCGGAGGGGCTAGGGACCCCGATGCAGGCGAGGGATCGGAGGGGCTAGGGACCCCGATGCAGGCGAGGGATCGGAGGGGCTAGGGACCCCGATGCAGGCGAGGGATCGGAGGGGCTAGGGCCCTTATACATCTAAAATAATATCTGCATTAGATCATGGACTAGGGGCCTTATATAAGGACTCTATAAAATGGTCACAGCTATGCCTCCGAATATAGGGCAGGCTATAGAGTACAATAATGTCCCTGTGATCGGAATGTGACACCAGCAGACCCCCAGGCCAGGTGACCGCAGCGTGCCTCTTCCAGCCCACTGACCGCATTACTTTCAGCAGAAATCATGACACAGGAATATATAGACGCGTTCCGCAGGCTCACCTTCTCGCACAGGGTGCGCACTTGGCTCTCGTTGAGTTGCTTGCAGTCATTGAGCTGCTCGATCCATTGGTCCAGCTCTTTGGTGAACGTCTTGTCCTCCATATTCAGCAGCACCTCCCCGAGCACCCTCGGGACAGCTAGCTACACAATACGGCACAGTCACCTCCTCCTGTCACACACACACACAGTCACACCCTTCTCCAAAAGCAGGGCCGCGGCGCCGCTCTGTACGTGTAGCACAAGGTATCGCGGTATACCCGCTGTGTGTGTCAGAGGAGAAGGCCGCTGCGCCGCTGTGTCGTTGTTTCCGTCCTCCTCCTCATTCAATTTCGCCTTCACCCCCCTCCTGCACCGGGAGCGCGCACCGAAAAGAAGGAAGAGTGCAGCTGCGCACGAAGAGGCCAAAACGGAACGACGGGAGGAGCCGGAGAGAAAAGCGTGCGCGCTCACAGCAGAATGGTAAACAGCAGGGATAAGACGCAAAGGCACGAGGGCGCGCCCGCAGCTGTCGCTAGGCTATAGCAGAGCTTAGTGCAGTCGCACTTTACGGTGTGCGTTCATAAGGAGTTTCTGCGCAGACGCGGAAAATCAGCGTACAGCAGTTTTTTTAATTTTTTTTCCTAGCGTGCTTTATTAACAGCGTCGATATTCTGAAGCGTCAAAGTCAAATAGCCTATGCATGCAAGACCCGACCCGATTCCCCCCGCAGCTAGGGGCCGCTTTGTCAGACAGACTTCTGGGAGGGGGAGGCCTACAGTTATTGCAGTTACATTATTCCACGTTGGTCAAACCGCACAGTCACTTATTACCTGGGACCCCTTGTCTGCATGGGCTATTTTCTTTAAAATGTAACCTTGGCCTTTAAGACGGAAGAAAATTAAATTACGTATATAAAACATTATTGTCAAAGCTGGATTCCACTTGGATATTAAATACACTATATTCATAAATCTTTACATACATTTTGTAACTGCAGCTAGTGTAAGTACCAGAATTTGATTTGGCATCAGCCTATAGTCATCCCCTATACAGGGGGGAGGGGCAGGGAGTTAGTGTGTAGCACTGAGATCAGATGCACTGCAAGCAAATATACACACTGCCACTGCTAGTTATTGTTACTATCACTGGGATGGGGGAAAGGTAAGAGCCAG
Organism: Nanorana parkeri; assembly: GCF_000935625.1. Classification (NCBI taxonomy): domain Eukaryota; kingdom Metazoa; phylum Chordata; class Amphibia; order Anura; family Dicroglossidae; genus Nanorana; species Nanorana parkeri. Next base: position 83,909 of record NW_017307832.1, read on the forward strand.
GAAAGGACCCTGACCCTGGTTAATGGGTCACATACCTGGTGGCAGTCAGATACACTTAAATGGTAGGTGGTCAGATACGTGCACCATGTGCTCCAAGATGGAGCAGATACACTTAAATGGTAGGTGGTCAGATACGTGCCCCATGTGCTCCAAGATGGAGACTCTCATAGTTTAGAGTTAGGACCGCACTATAAGAGGTGCCTTGGCGCGGCAGTGCGGCTTACACATCCTTTGCAGAAGACGTGTATCCAAACCTCTGTCATTGTCCTTAGTGGTGAGACAAGTTGTTTTACATGCTAGTTTGTGAGTGTGCCATGATGCCTTTCTACTGAGATACGTGCACCAGGCTCACACCTATCCATCATTCCAGTGACAGTCTCTGTAGACTCAGGAGCTATTCTGTAAAGCCCCATTCACACCTGCATCAAGAAAGTGCGTTTTTCATTGAGTGCGCGCCCAGTGAGAGTGACTGATTCTGAAACCACATGTAATCGTGTCACATACGATTACATGCGGTGTGCCGGCATTTAAATACAGTGGCTATCACCTGATCATTAAAGGAGAACTACGGGGTCAGTGTTTTTCCCCATAGTTCTCCTTAGGGTAACGGGAGGACACAAACTAGCGTCCTCCCGTCACCCTAAGCTCAGTATAAAGCGAGCTACAGCTCGCAGTATACTGAGATGCCGCAGTATACCGCGAGCTACAGCTCGCAGTATACCGAGACACCGCAGCTGAAGCGGATCACGACAATTATGTCTGGATCCGCCCAGCTGGGTGAGTGACAGCTGGCTCTGCCTATCTAGAGGCAGAGCCAGCTGTACCCGCCCCCTCCCCGTCCGTTCCACCAGTCAGCGCTGGTGGATCGGAGCGCGGAGGGGGGAATCCAGCCCCTCCACTGTCACGGCAGAGAGCCGTGACAGGATCGAGAGGTGAGCGAACCCGGTATGTGTTCGCTCACTTCCCGATCTACTGAGCCGACCTGTGACAGTCTCATTGTCACAGGTCGGCTAGAACTACGAGTTGAGTGAAAAGCACTCACCTCATAGTTCTCCTTTAACTTGAACGGATGACAGCTGCCGTTTGTAAATGACAGATTAAGAATACCTGTTGCAGGAAAACACAAGTTCCTGACGCAGGAATCCCTAATCGCACCTAAACATATAGATGTGAATGGGGTCTAAATCCCTCCCACCGCAATTTGCCACACTCCATTCTTAGGGCCCTCGTATATGTGGGAGATCAGGAACTAGGGCCCGTACGTGGGAGATCAGGAACTAGGGCCCGTACGTGGGAGATCAGGGACTAGTGCCCATTTAAAGCACCATTTGCCACACTCCTTTCCCAGAAATTTCCATAAAAACTAATTTAAAAAAAATATATATATTTATTTTACCGGGTCTGCCGATTTGTGACGGAGGAAGTCATTCTTCTTCCTCTCGACATTGCACCTGTTTTAGTCCTCCATCGCCATGCCTGGGGTAGTGAAGCAGGGAAGGTGATATTTTATATGGCATTGACTTGAAAGGCCACTTTTCACTGTTCAGCTATGAGACGTTTAGAACATCATCTCCCCTCCTCACTGCAGCTAAAGAGACGTCTCCGCAGAAGTGATGAGCCTCCATAATCATTATAGCAGCTTACATCTATCAGACACCAATGTGGCAGATCTTTTGCTGAAACACTTTATACTAAAATAAAACTATTAGCTCCTCAATCCCCCTAAATAAATACCAATACAAAAAGTTGCATAATAGCAGCAATAAAAACCTGGCAGATGTTCTCCATTTCTAATAAATAACTGGGCTTTTTGTTGCTGTCTGTATACAGAGGACAGAAAGTAAGGGGACATCTCCCGAATAGGGACAAAGACAGCAATAAATCATCCCTACAGAGGTTCTTAGCCATCCCTACACTGTCCAAAACTAAATACAAAGCTTCGACTGGAGCTGGGCTTTACAGAACACTTTCCTTTTCACAATCTGCTGATTGGATATAGGAGCAGCAGCAAAACACTGATAAGCTATCATCTCTGCTCTCTTGTTCTGACAGCATGTTCAGTGTCAGCACATGTACTGTACATGCAACAGAGACTTATTGCTTCCTAGTGTTGGCTTTTTTTTTTTTTTGCCTATACATTAGCCTCAGGTTTTTATTGAAGCAGTTATTTTTATATCAGCCAGTTAAAAACTTAGGCCTCATTCACACAGACAGCAAGGGGCCGGTAAAACAAGGCGGTTGACCGGAGGTCTTACCAGCCCCCCAATCACCTGCTGCAATGTCAGACAAATAGTGCTCTACACATTGACACGGCAGCAATGCTTTGCATCATGGTAAAAAAATACACAGCATGGCAGACAGTGTCGCTTGTCATCCTTAATGATTGCAATGAATTGGACCGCGTCGCAACTGCATGGGTATGCGGCTGCGGTGCAGTATTGGAGTAGAGAATCCCTATTGGGATAAAAAAAAAAAAAAAACTGCCTTCATCAGACAGCAGTATCGTCTCATGAACACTGGGCAACCGCTGCTCCAACGCCCCTTAAAAAGGGATCCACCATGGAACGCTTTTCAAAGGGCCGTCCATGTAATAATAGATTGTAAGCCCTCAGGGGTAGGGCCCCTCCTTACCATCTTGTCTTGAATTGTATTGTGATTGTAATGTCTGCCCTATATTGTAAAGCGCTGCGCAAACTGCTGGCGCTATATAAATCCTGTATAATAATAGCCTAATATTCAGAAAAGGTCAATGTAAAAATAAATACAACAAATTAACAGTACTTGTTACCAAACAGAGATACATTTTCAGTGTTTCACTTGCTTGGCTCGGGTACTGTGATTACATTTATTTCATACATTTATTTATTATCTTTAAATGGTAGTAGATTTGTTATAAATATATTTGATGATGATGATAATAATAAATACTGAATGGAATAACATGTATAGAATAATATTATTGTAACAGCAGGAAATAAACAATGAAACCCATAAGCAGCCAGAATAATATAATAATAATAATAAAATAACATTTAAGACTAAGGCCTTGTTCACACCAAGCGCGGAGCAAATCCGGACCAGAGCAGGTGCAGACCGGATCAAAACTGCGTCCAATGTATTCCTATGGTATTTCGAGCTCCAGTTCACATCGCAGCGTGCGGATCAAGACCAGATCCAGACCGGATGAAAAAAATGCAGCAAGCCCTATTTTACCTGCTCTGGATCTGGAACGCATCAAAAACGCATCTAAAACGCAAAAACGCATCTAAAACGTGTTTTTTTTAACAAAACCGGCCCTAAACGCATCAAAAACGCATCCAAAACGCGGCACAACCCACTACACTGCGTGTGCAGAAACCTGACCGGATCTGGTCTGCATTTGGTGTGAACAAGGCCTAAATTAATTTTACGTTTTTTTATAGATGCTTGTCTCATGAAACTTCAACAAATCAGCTCAATCCACTGAGAATTGATAACATTTTTATACAGATCTCAAACATTTTCCTTACAATTGACAGTTAAAGAATAAATCAATCATACTCTCACTTAAAGAGGGAGCAGTGTTCGGATTCCATAATTGAGGGATAGTGATTGTAACAACAAGATAAGTATATTGCATGGAGAATCCTCCATATACACATTTTAGCATGGATGGGGGAATCGGGTGACTTTTCCCACAGGGTTGAACAAGAAAAATGTAACCATGTATGGCTAGCTCTAATTAAAGTTGATCAAGGAACCACTAAAATCTTCTAAAATAATCAGTATCACCCTATTGTATTAAAGGAGAAGTATTGAGGAATAAAATATACTTTCCCCAATAATTAGAGCTGGCATAGGACACTGTAGCTGTCACACGCCGGCTCTATATACCGAGAGCTGAACGCTCATGTAACTGCTGATTGATCATGGCCACTTCCCTGACTGTCAGTCACGGCTCCCCTTCTCTTTTCCTGTAGTGCTTATTGGAGGGACAGACATGTAAGGGGGCGGGCACAGCTGGTTCTGGCTCTAGAGAGGCAAAGCCAGCTGCCAATTAGACAGCCAGATGGATCGTGCCAATATTCCCAGGATCCTTCAGAGGTTGTGACGCGGCTTTGAGCTGCCAGCATATAGAAGGAAATAGCCCACTATATGATGACTTTGGGTCACAGGAGAACAATAGTAAATGTACTACTGTGACCCAAAAGAGAAGTAAAGCCAACAAAAAAGGTTTGACCTTACTTCTCTTTTAAGACTCATAGGGTAGATCTGGTTTCTGCAATGTTTTCAATAAACACATCTGTTCAATCTCTTAATTGCAGACACGTCGAACTTGTGCAGCCTTCTCCCTCCCACATTGTGGCCCCATGTTGTTTTTTTTGTTATTTACACTATGTGTGGCTTGGCATGTCTAGAAAACAGGTGTCACAGGGGTGGCTTATATGTGCAGCTGCTCTGTCTGCCCTATGGCATGTATATCTTGAGTCTTCACAAAAGTGTTACTTTTACACTGTTATTGTTGACTTGAAAGGAAATCTTTGATGTCGCCTTTGTCAGCAAGCATTTTATAGGTACCCAGTATCATAATGCATGATGAGGAGACATTCCTGCTGCACATGCTAGTCTCTCCTGTGGGGCTCTAGCGTGACAGATACAATTCTGCAGCAATGGGGATATAAGAACGCTGATTAGTGGACCCAGCTTCCTACACAGCCTGCAGGCTGAATGAATGCAGGGAGGAATTCTCCCCTGATGGGTTGTTGTATTCTGACAGAATATGCCCACCACTGTCAGCATACTTAAACAGAGACTGCAGCTGATTGGCTGTGGTCATTGTTCGGCCGACAATTTTCCACTTGGCTCCTTTAACAAAATTTACTTACTATAATTATTATTATTATACAGGATTTATACAGCGCCAACAGTTTGCGCAGCGCCTTACAATATAACGAAGACATTACAATCATAATACAAAATAAGACAAGATTGTAAGGACGGCCCTGCCCGTGAGAGCTTACAATCTAAAATAATTGACTTTTGTTAAACCGGGTGGTACAGACAGGGCCAAACACAGCTTGAATTTTGGCGGAGTAAGCAGGATTCTGCCAAAAGTTGAGTCGTTTACAACCAGCTTTACAAAAATTATGCTGGCCTTTCCATACCATAGGGGAAGGCGACTGCCAATGGACGGTTTCCACTTGCTGACAATTTTAATAGGAGTTTCAACGGACTTTCAAATAAAACGTTATTTTTATCCCTTCCGGTTACCTCTATACCTGGCCTGTATGTAGTAGATACAATCACCGCAGACAATCTTAATCAGATAATTTGCATCCACGATGATCTTGCATGCAGCAGGTTTCTGGCAAACAATGATTGATTGTATTTGAAGGTCAAAAATAAATATTTCTTTCCTCACCTCACCTGCCTGTCCGGCGTAATAATGGCAGAAAAGGAAATTAGAGGGTAAACAGAAAACTTAGTGTAAAAACGTAGTGTAAAAACACAATGGCCACAAGGTGGCAGCATAACAAAACCCAAAGCAATACACAATAAAATACCCTACAACTGCTGAAGGCAGCACAGCAGTTTTGGTTACTTTAAATGGCTTATAACATCTACATATGAAAATTGCATAGTACTAGTTTTGTTGTACAGTGAGGCAGATTCATCAAAACTGGAGCAGACAAAACCCGGAGCAGCCGTGCATGGCAACCAGTCAGCTTCTCTCTCTCATTTTCAAATCTTAACTGAACAAACTGAAGAGAGAAGCTGATTGATTGCCACGAGCAACCGCTTCAGACACTGTCCACTCCAGTTTTGACAAATTCCCCTCACTGCATATAATTCGTGGAATCTGTACTTATTCTGTATGTATGGACACTGCACAGTATCACTTCTCTCGTCCTGTATGCTGGGTATAGTTCTCAGTATGTGATTTTATCTGCCAAAATGTTTTAGGATTCAGCATCCCCTGCCGAGCTGTAGAACCTTGATCACTGATCCACCCCAAGTCCAGTGATTAGGCAATGAAGAAGTTTCATCATAGCAATCATGCCATCACTCCGCTCTCTTTTCCCACCAGCTTCTCCTAGTGTTAGACCGACAGGACTGTGTGATGCAACAAGGTCTGAGAAGTTCACACGGCTGATGCTTCTTCTTTCAGTCCAGACCCTGCAACTGTACCAACTTTTCCTTGTACAACACTAGTTTGCAAGCATGTGCACCATTTCCAGTGGCATTTATTAGTCAGTACCTGGTTTTCTTAGTTCTACCATGCAGTGTTGCAGAAGGGAAGCATGTTACAAACTTCACTGGATGAGTCCATGCTTTCATACACAGTGCTCCATTGTAACCAAGGCTTGGCTGGTAATAATTAGCTCTAAACCCACAATATAATGAATAAGTACTTTATTAAAGAGTTTGGCTCGTGAGAACACAGTCCATCATTTACTGAGCAGGATTACCAGAATAATTCTTGCAAGCAATGCAAACTTGTTTGCATGTTCTCCCTGTGCTTGCATGGGTTTCCTTCCACAGTTTAAAGTCATGCTCGTAGGTTAATTGTCTCCTTTCTAAATTGGCCCTAGTGTATATGCATGTGACATAGGGACCTTATTATGACCCCCCGATCTATATGAGCAAGTGGGAAATGGAATTCACACGCAAACTAACTCCTGATGAAACAAATTTAATATTTTCCTTAATGACCTCTTCCTCTAATGATGTCCCTATCTTGGAGACCAATTATAATTAATATGCAGATGGTATAATGTCCCTACTAAAATACATAAATTCAATACTCATTATGATTCTAACTGCTGGTGATTATGTGGATCTTTTAACTCTCTACTATGTCCCCCACCGCCACCAGCTAATAACTCGCTGACTGCCCAGGACATTGCCACTCATTTCAAAAACAAAATAGATACAATTCGGGATCAGATCACCACTGTGCAGCCACCTTCCCCTATTCATGTTCCAGACCCTCCATCACACTTGTCACTCTCCTCTTTTGACCTGGTCACCACAGAGGAGGTTACAAAGCTTCTCTCTGACACCCACCTCACCACATGCCCCCTGGACCCTGTTCCCTCACCACTACTTCGGTCACCTTCATACTTTATCCTACACTCTCTTACCCACATTTTCAATCTCTCACTCTCTACTGGAATCTTTCCCTCCCCTCTAAAGCATGCCCTGGTCACCCTAATACCCCAAAAAACATAAATGGACCCTACCGACCTCAACAATCTCAGGCCAATCGCCTTACTGCCATTCACCTCCAAACTCATAGAACGCCTTATCTACAGCCGCCTGATCCGTCACCTCGCTAATAACAACCTTCTCGATCCCTTACAGTCCGGCTTTCGCCCCTTACACTCCACTGAAACCGCTCTCCTAAAACTCACTAATGACTTACTAACTGCTAAGATTAAACCCTTTTGGACTTAAGTCACTTCTATTATTCACAAAGTATGTGGCATACGACTACCCTTAGACCCATAGCTCTGCCTATTTTACCTTACCTCGCCTAGTAAATATAGGAAATATTTTGTTTCCTTTATGCTAAGTCACTAATATTGGAGGACAACTCGCATACCCTCAATATTCAACTGGTTTATAAAATTAGACTCTACTAGACTTCTAGAAGAATCGTTGTATTCTAGCCGGGATGATTATACCTCTTTCTATAAAATCTGGGCAAGCTGGTTGAACTTTAAGGCCTCAGATTCATACTGTGTTAATTTATCGATCTAATTCATTTTCATTTACTTTTAAAATTGTTTCATAATATGCGATATATCTTATAGTTCTCACTTATTTAATGGGTAAGATCCATGTACTTTATGATTTGAATTAGTTCAAATACCATAACCAGAGTTTGTCTTTGTCATTCCCCTGTCTATTTGTCTTCCTTCCCTTTTCTTATATTATTGGACATGAGTCAACAAGCTCTATACTGACAACATATTTATTGGGATAAAACATGGCAAAGAAGTACTGAACATGTATTTGTTTTTTATTTTGCCCTAACATACAGTGTTTAGGTAGGATAGGGTTAACTCTAAGAGGATGCTTTAGGATACTTTGTAGTATTGTCGTTATTGGCACACTTTGTGGAGCTATGAAACTATAAGCACTAGACAGCTGGAGTTAACAAACCAGGGAGTACAGTTGTCCTTCCATCTTCTTCCAGAGATAGCAAATTTCTTGTTTGATGAAGGCTTGGGACTAGATCACCTTTCACAGAACTTATTCTTTCAGCTGGTTTACTCAAAGGTATATTTGATGCATCACACTGGTTCCAATGATACCCAAATAAACTGCCACTGGAGTGACAACTCACATGTAGCTTTTTGATAGCGATGGCTACAGAAACTAATAATTTTTCTATACAACAAATACAGGGCAGAGCTTTAACAGAAAGGTGCTTTTTGGGTGATTATGGTTGCTTTCTTTGAATACCATAAATATCTGCACTAAAGAGCGTTAACAAGTATCTTCTGTCAATAAGATATGACACGAATGATAACGCTATATATTTTTTTTAACTTGTTTAAAAAATGGATGACCCATGGTATTTCTCTTAAAAAAAGTTAAGGTAAGTAAAAGTAAACCACCACAATCCCCTCAAAGAACAACCAGTTGCAATTCTTGTGTAAAAAGATGTATATTTTTCTTTTAGTACAGCATTTTGAAAAATACACATAACCCTAACCCCTAAAAACAATATGCATAAAATGCGTGGTTTTGGGACCACGCAGGGTCCCTTCTTCTGGGCGACGTTCTTCTTCGTCGACCAGAAGGGACCCTGCATGGTCCCAAAACATTGGCTGTATGACACATGTGACAATTTAATAAAAAGTGCTTTACTTCTTGCACACATAATCGAGTGCTGGTGACTTCTATTATGGACCCTCCAGAAGGAAGGACAGTGTCTACACGAATTCAGAGATGATCTGAGGATCTACAGCTGAGTGATACACAGATAAGATACATTTTTGTTTATAGTTAAAGTACTTAAATATATTTTTAAGATTTAACTCCTGAGTTTAGTGTCACTTTAAAATATATGTAAAGTCACACAATAGAAAGCATGCTATGACATTCAAACACCATTGTGTTAAACAATTGTCCACCCCTATTAAAAAGAAAAAGCAGCTGCATACCTTATTTTTATCATTTACCGTATATACTCGAGTATAAGCTGAGATTTTCAGCCCATTTTTTTGGCTGAAAAGTGCCCCCCTATATACGGTATATTTTCTGTCTTCCAATTTTGAGTTCCATAATGCCAGTGTTTTGGCAGTAAGGGTCCTGCCAATATCTGCTATACCCTCCATTTCAGAGTGACACGTTTTGTGCGCTGCTAATAGCCCATCCCCTTGCCCCACACCTAATCTTAGGCTCACCAACTTCCAAAAATTCTTAGGTTTGCTCATCACACGTGTACCCTGCTGTTTGTTTAGCTTCTGTCCAGTCTGATACGATTTACAATGAGTGCAAGGAGACTCACTCATCTAAAATTATAATCTGAAAAGCTCTGCACAAATGGTTGGCACTAGAATAATAATAATAATGTGGATCTGAAACACATGCCATTTTTAGGCACATGTGTATTAGTGGTTACATAACCCCTAACATCCCCTCTGAATAGGGGGACAGCTTGCCAACCTCCTGCAGCAGTCACTATACAGGTATCCGACAGTACTATCTGAGGGATAATGAGGCATCGTTTGCCTAAGTATCATCCCTTTCAAAGAAATGTGTATTTCAACTTTCAAAGTTGATCTGTATTCCACTGCAAAAAGCAGCACTCAACTGTTCTCTTTTAAAAAAAAATAAAAAACCTATTAATCGACAGGAAGTCATGGCGTACATGATTAAGTTGTCTTCACAGGCACAGTAACATCTTGCCAAACACAGAGAGGGGAAATTATAAAAACTGGAGCAGCTGTGCACGGCAACATATCAGCATCTCTCTTTCATTTTCAAATCTTAACTGAACTAACTGAAGAAAGAAGCTGATTGGTTGCCATGGGCAACTGCTCCAGATTTTGTCTGCTCCAGTTCTGATGAATTCCCCCAGACGGTATATTTAACCTTCACTGCTACTATGTTAGAGCTGTCATAAAAACCTGGTGCTTGAGGTTCTGGGGGCTCACTATGCAATGCTAGGGCCCAAGCAGAATATCAACAGTACAATATAAACACTGTCACTTGAGGAAAGCCATGACTTTGCTATCTGCAAGCTTTTTTTTTTTTTTTTTAGTATTCTGACAGTTGCAGTCGTCAAAAAAAAAAAAAAAAAAAACGGCATAAGAATGCATAGCTAGATTCCTATTGGCTATTTCACTTTGCAATAGCCAATAGCAAACTAGCTAGAACAATAGCCATTTTGCAATAGCAAACTAGCTATTGCACCCGCCCTCTGCTGCTTTCAATCACCTGAAAAGGACCTGATAGAAAAATTCAGGTCCCCCTCTGCTGATTGACAGCAGCAGTGGGCGGGTGCATTAGCTAGTTTGCTATTGCAAAGTGAAATAGCCAATAGGAATCTAGCTATGCATTCGTATACCTTTTCTTTTCTGACTGACGGTCGGGCCGCAGCTCCCGATGTCAGAAAAGGAAAAAAAAAACTATTGCAGGGAAAGGTTTACTCTGCTCGATTGAGCAGATTAAACCTTGCCGGGAGGAAGTGTTTCTCTCCCAGGCGGCCGGGAGTCGCTATCTAATAGCGGGAGACTCCCGGAGCGTCCGGGAGAGTTGGGATATCTAATGATGTGCAAATATTGTTAAATGCTTTCTAAAGATGCTGCACTGTTTAGGCCTTAAAGGTACCCACAGGTAGTAGACGGTTTGTTCAAAGATCAAGTTATGATCATGATTTTTGTGGGTGATCTCATCATACACCCTGTGCTGACTGATAGCAGCTTATGAGATTTGATTCAAGCCAATTTGTGCTACAATATGCTTGTGACCAGGGCTTGTGGACTTATGAGGCAGAATAAGAATGGGGACGTTAGTTGCAAGTTAGTTAGCTAAAGCAATTCACAGCTGGCATTCAGGGATCCCTCAGGGAGTCTGTAAGAATCCTAGTACTCTTGTCTTCTATTCTACCAGTAAACATTGGTTAGACACTGCGTAATACCTAGTTGCCTTCACATATAGAACCTAATAATACTTGCGTCTGAGGATATATTTGGCTCACATAATTTCTAAGCAGGCTTGAGATTAGCGTTAAAACAAAATAAAAATCGCTGGAGCAAGCAAACCCACAGTTAATGATATACTTCTATTCTGTTATTTGTCAGAACCAGAGATAGATGTAATAGGAAAATGAGTAAAACAGGATTATGGGTGCCTCTCTGTTACTATGTATAGTTGCATTGCAAGGAATGTTGTTGCTATGGTAACTGGAATCCTTAATCTATTTTTGTTGACAAGTGAAATAAATGTACTTTACTACTTGACATACATTCTCAAGTACCAGTTATAGCTCAACTACTTCTACCTTTTTAATCAACAAAATTAAAGCAAGAAAACAAGTAGTATTATGACAGAATTGCAGTAATTCAGTTAACTATAAGCCAAAGTAACTTTCCACAGTAGCCTGAAAAACAAATGTGGTCTGTTTTGGTGTTACAGTGGATGCCAAAATGATACATATTTTTTAAAAATAAAGTGGGTTACCACAGACTGAGCAATGTACCCCCACCCAGTGGTAGGTAATGAAAGCAGATTGGATGGCTTCCCAGCACTCATGACACCAAGTACTACCCACTGCTAAGTGTCCAAGGGTTAAATTACATCCGGTGACTGGTGGCTGCTTACTCACATTGCTCCCATGAGTTGTGACAGCAGCACCCATACACCTCCAGTGTACTGCAGGCTGAAAAAAGACTCCCAGTAGTTGCTGGAGTTCCAGGACGCCTGCTGCATGATCCTCCCCGATTGGAGAATCAACTAGTCACAAAATCTAAGTAGCATCTTGAGGAATGTGGTTTGGGTGCTTGCAGTGGAGGTGATGGGGTGAAGGATCAGTGAAGGCTAATGAACACCATAGCTGTTAGGCATCCCTCACCCATAGCAGTTAGTTTGATCATTGTCAATCAGCATGTAAATGGTAGCATCTTCCATCCAAGGAAAGACATGCATTTCCAGCAAGGAATCTCCATGTTTGAGAGTAAGCACTTCTGATTTCAGAAGCTGTAGTTGTGTCATCTATAGTAGCTGTAAATGAGACAATGCTCCCTCTAGTTTTACATTGGGCTTTAGAATGGGGTAGGCCATGCTAGTACTTTCAAGATGTTGAAATTGCAGGTAAGTACCTAATGTTAATTAACCCAGCTGACCTATAAAGTTATTGCTTCCATTTCACAAGTGTATCCCTTTACACTAATTTGCATCTGCTTTGCCGTTTCAAAATCAAGCTTGTTATGAAAACAATCTACGTATAGAGGTATTCTGGTAACATGGTGCTGGTAAAAAAGTAGACCCGTTTCCTACAGCAACCACAAGAATCCAAAATGAATTGGTGCACATAAACAGAAACCTGGCTACTATATGCAATGTTAAATGTTACAGAATTCCTCCCTGTGTGCATAGTAATTCCCATGCATTATTGAGCCTCTAGAATCATTACAAGGAAAGCACAGTCTCAAGAACTTGCAAAATTATAGGTTATCATAACACAATCTTTTATGGACAAGCACAGAGCTTTTGTTCTGTGAAAAGGCATGTTACTACAGTTCTTTGGTAGTGTACGAAAAACAATACCTACACATAGCCAAACATCTATCTTGTGAAGAACAAAACATGTCTCATGTAGCTATCTATATTTCAGAATCACCTGGTGATTACATTACCGTAAACAAGGATTGAGAAACTGGATACCTTCATTTGAATCTAGATTAAATACCAAATGAGATCAAAAGAACATCCAATAAAGAAGTAATTACTGGAAAAGAAAAAAAAAGTAGAAATGGTAGAGATAGTTTAGTAATACTGTTTCCTTTGAGGGTCCATTCACACCAATGATTTCTGAAGATTCAAGATCCACCCAAACCTCTAACTCCTGGATGGTTAGAGAAACATTGTCTGACTCAAGGTGCAGAAGAGCAGGGCCATGCACTGGTAGTGTAGGGGTCCCATGGCAAATTGTAGAAATTGCTAATGCACTGAAAAAATGGGCACATGTAAGCAAGCACCTGTGATGTCCATAGAAGCCAGAAAGTAACCCTGGCTGAGGGAAATGATGACAGATCTGGTGGATTCTATTCCAAAATGTCTTGAAGTCAAATTAAAAAAAAATAGATAATATAAGATCCAAGATGGGGCAAATGCTTGCTTCAAGTCTGGTAACAGTAAACAAGTTGGATTAAAACCCGTGGAACTGTTCTGCGGCAGGAACTGGGACAATAACACCTTGATCCAGAAAACCCAAAAGGAGCCTGATGGAGAGGGGGTAGGGGATGAAATCTGAGTTAGTAGCCCTGGGACACCACCTCCCACACTAAAGAATCTGGTATACAAGCTGTCAAGCAAAGGTCAACAGACATTCCCCCAACTCTGGAAAGTGGGGAAGCACCTACATGTAGAGGGAGTCTTGTCAGAGGATTTGGCATACTTGAAGTCGATAGGGAGATGGGGAAGCTTGGGGGTCCTTGACACTAAAGTCAAGGAAGTGGAGAAAAAAGGGTTGTTTATAGACGGGCAGCATCCTTTATAATAGTAGAAGAATATTAGAGCTTATATTAGAATTGGAAGAGACATCCCTCAAAGGCCATGCGGATCAAATGCTTTTTACACAATGGTTCCACGGTCCAGCATGTTAACCATAGTTCCCTATGCATATGCACTGAAAAAGAGGGACAAATGAAAGAAAAGATAAGAGGCTCTCACAACAATCATCACAGCTGCAATTTAATGATACAGCCATCAGCTCCACATGTTCAACAAGCAAGAGATTAACTGCAGCAGTGGTTAGATCCCTTTAAAGTTCAAAAAAACAAAGTCACAGCTAGAATTGGGTTCAGAACAGGACCTGTGTGGCAGTCACCTTATTGTATGGCAAGATGGATCAACTAAGGGAACAGGCCATTTGCGAGCAAAATCCTCACAAAACAAATGTACAGCCAGTAGTAAGCAACTTTTCCAATCTCCATAATGAAATACTTGACTTGAAATAGCACTGGTAGAAGCAGCACGATGATCCTCTAGTTTTACAGTAGTGAGACTGCATCAAGAAGAGAGAAAATGTCTCCTTAATTTGGAAGTAAAAGCAGTAGTATACAACTCCTCAAGGGTAAGCTCATCAGTCAAGGATTTGAGCGACTCAGAATCAGTTTCTGCAGCTGAGAAGCTTTTAAGGCTGTGGTGAAATCAGATATAGAATTTGCTTGAGTGTCAGCCAATAACGTTCATTTGGGTCATAAAATCTTGCATGATCATGGTAAAAACTCTAGCCTAGAGCGAAGAGGACCCAACCACACCCAATGGAGCTAAATAGGACTCAGAGAAGGGGAGAGTAACATTACAGGGCAGCATAACTCCAGGCTGCAGATAGCACCGTCAGTAGACATGATGCAGGCAGCTCCCAAGGAGTTCATGAAAAGTGAACTGGGGGCACCAGGTACAACTGGACTGTTAAGCCAGTAACTAGAATCAGATATGTTGCAGCTGCAGTGTGACAAGTCCTTGAATACCTAGACAGCTAGTAGCAAGTGAGGGTCAGTGACAAGAAGGTTGAATGGCCCGAGGTGGCCAACTTCACTGTAGAAATCAGCAGGAACGGATTAAAGTTTCCTGTGGCTCCTCACAAGCAGCAGCCGTAACCGATGTAGCAAGCCACCCTGTGGATGACACCACAAAGCCCCACAGTGGTAATCCCTTCCACAGCAAAACCAGCAAGAAACTGGGTGTAATTGTGTTCAGTGACCAACAAAAATAAGAGATCCCAATGGACGGTGCGACTGGCCTACTCACCAAGTAAGTCTTCAGACATAGGTCAAGCACAGAGGCAATGCCATTCGCTCTGGACCTGGAAATTGCTCTACAGCAAACTTAACCAGAACTGGATCTGGAAAGCACCCCATAACAAACCCAGTGCCTGAAGTCTTGACCTGGACCTGGAAATTGCACCCCATATCAAACCCAGTGCCTGAAGTCTTGACGTGGACCTGGAAATTGCTCTACAGCAAACTTAACCAGAACTGGATCTGGAAAGCACCCCATAATAAACCCAGTGCCTGAAGTCTTGATTGAAGAAAAAAGTGCAGTATAATAGGTAAGTCTTTACAACAGCTGAAGAAAAGGCATCCATCCTCCTAGGACTCTAGCAAATAACAGAGGCATGCTGGTAGTAGGAGGGGTTATACCCTGGGCTGGCATACAGTTATTTTTTTGTTTGGATTGGAAAGAAAAATATTTACATACCGTATATACTCGAGTATAAGCCAAGTTTTTCAGCCCATTTTTTTTGCTGAAAAGTGCCCCCCAACTAAATAAAAAAAAACCACTAAAGAGAGAATAGGAGGAAGAAGTTAATTAGGTCTGACTAGGATTAACTAAGTGTTCATAACAATGTTACAAGGTATTTATCAATGATGCCTGGCTGTTTTAGTGAATTTGCTGGATATATGCCACTGTTGCTGGACATTGGGTATACAAGGTAATCCCAAGGTACCTAAAGTTTCTTTGGTACCTCATACACCCAAAATCCAGCAACAGTAGCACAGTCACATAAAGGCTCTTAGGCCTAGGCACCTGCACCATTTGCCACTACCAATAGCGATCTTCTATAGAGAGGGAACTCTGGGTGTTTCACACATTGCTAAATAAATAACCAAGTAAATGAAATACAAAACGTGAAAAATACAGACATGAACAAATTTGTACAACTCACTGTGATAATGATTCAGTCCTCCTAAAAAGTGATGAAATTAAAAGCAATCTCTTCCGGTTGTATACCTGCATATCTTTTGTATGCCAAAGAGTAAAGCAAAGAAAGCGTGAAAAGAGAAAAATTATTGCTTAATCTACAAAGATATTCAAAAAAGACCTGGACCTATTTGATTGTTCAATTATAAATAAGATTATAGTGATTTTTCAAACTGTTTTCTATAATTAGTATTACACGTTTTCAAATCTATAATCAGTCAGTCAGTCTATATGAATGGAAAAAAGTGGCCACCCTGCTGCTTGGTATCACCGTGTGCACCACACTGAACATGGGCCTGAGAAAGCAAAGGAAAGATGTGTCTGAGGAGGTCCGAAAGAAAATTATAGACCAGCATGTCAAAGGTAAAAGCTAATAAACCATCTCCAAGTAGCTTGTTCCTGTGACGACAGCAGTTACAAACATTAAGATGAAAAATGAGGCTTTCAAATAAAAGAACACCATACTTACTGTGAAATATGGAGGAGGCTCAGCTGTGTTTTGGGGCTGTTTTGATGCGTCTGGTATGACGCACCTTGAATCTGTGCAGGGCACAATGAAATCTAAAGGATATCAAAGAATTCTGGAGTGAAATGTACTGCCTACTGTCAGAAAGCTCTGCCTCAGGCACAGGTTGTTGGTTCTCCAAAAGGGTAATAACCCAAAACACACAGCTGAGGTGAGGTTCGGTTTCCCCCACGCTTGTACCAATTACTGCTGTACATCATTAACTGCATGATTGATGCACACTTTTATGGGAGTTCTTCTATATCGATTTTAATAAATAATTTAAGCTATTTTGTACAGAAAGCACTATGGTCTGTTTTTTGCCTTTGAAGAGACTTGGTGAAAGAAAAACAGTCTGAGGGTTAGAGTTTTAATAGAGAACCATCATTGGAGGAAGGTGCAGTTTCCACATGTTGCCATTGGAGATACTACAGTATGTATACCCACTGTGTAGTGAATTGGCTTGTTTGACCTTTTGTGATTTATAGGTCCAACTATAAAGGTGAGCCCTCTTCCATGTGGGCGTTAGCACATATATTATCAAGTATCCCTGGTCATGGAGCACAAAGAGTCATAATGTAGTAAACTCCCCATTATCTGGCATTTAAGCAACTGGCACTCTCAAGCAACTGGCAAAAACAAAATCGAGGACATATGTCCTCGATTTCTTTTGCCGGTGGCTTGATGCACACTAAAAAATGTCAGTTGCTTGGTACACACTAAAACTTTTGTTAGCAACTAAATGTATTTAGTTGCTAACGAAATTCTTTGTTTACATTCTGCTGTTGGCTGTGACTATATTCCGCGGTCGGCAGCAGCAGGTAAACAATCGGAAGCAATAGCCAGCCTGCTATTGTCTATTTCAAATTGCAATAGCCAATAGCAGGCTGGCTATTGTGCCCACCCACTAAGCAGAGGAGTGGACCTGAGAGAGAACTTTCATAGTTTCACCTTACTGAGTACAATTGCCTTTCACATGACAAGAATCAAGTTCCTAGAAAGTACTATTTGCAAAAATATAATTATCTCTGCGGGATATTCGCATTTAAAAGATGCTTGATAAACTATGTTTTCCCCCTTTACCCTTTTATGTTTTGGCACAGCATACAAAAATGAAAAATAGTAGGGTGATAAAGAGTTTGAATGTAACATGTTCACATGAAGGTACTCTATATCACAAGATGTACAATAAGACTGCATAGTCAAAAATAGATCCAGGTAGCTACATTTAAAGTAGACCTTGCAGTAGAATGCAAGGACTGCATACACAGTCCAGACCCCCTACTCTGTAAAAATTACCTGGTTTAAGTAGGTGTATAAGGCAACTGTAAAGAAAAAAAAGTTAGTTTTACTTACCTTACCCTGTCTTCCATATCGCTGGGCCACTGGCCCTCCAAGGAGATTCATTGGGAATGAAGAGCAGGCCAAATCTTGTGAGTAAATAATCTAGTCCATTGCAAGAGAGTATTCTCACAAGGTTTTGGCTGCTCTGTATTCCCCAGCATATAGCTGGAAGAAGCCTGAAGTCACCCTTGCATATGTGCTGTGGATGGACGATGGGGTGTAAGGCGAGAATCTAACTTCTTGCTTTACACCTACTAACACCGGGTGAATTTTTACAGGGGACGGAACCTGGACAGTATAGGCAACCCTTGCACTCTACTGCAAGGTCAGCTTTAAGTAATACTATATTCCACTACTTAGGCACACAGTATGTTTTGCTACTACAACATAAATTACATATTGACCTTTGTTATTTTTAAATGTATGATGTTCATGTGAAGTAGTGCAAAAAAAAAGCAGCTCTAGAATGTCAGCCCCAGTCTCAAGAGCTCAGCTCCAATCTAATTTCAACTCCACTCTAGAAACTCAGCTCCAGCCCCTATCTAAAAAATTTGAGCAGTTTCCTCCAGCCTGAGGGTCTGGAGCCCTGCCAACCTTAATTTAGATTGAGAAGGCACATGCGAGGACCTTTTGTAAATCTACAGGCATCTTTAGCCTTTCCTGCTCCTACTGACTTTTCTAACAGACAAGATAACACATTATTTTCATCTCCAACATCTACCAGTAACCAGGTTTGACCATGCCAGACAAAACAATAGGTTATCCTGTTGCAGCTCATAAAAAAAACAAAAAAAAAAGAGTTGCTCTAGTCAGAGCTTACAAAAAGGGCTGAGAATATTCCTTTCACCTATATGACAGTGCTAGGCCAAAGACCACTGGTGTCAAATGGAGTGAATCACATGCTCCTCCATACCCTGATGTATCATCTTTGTTACCAGTAGCTGAATAAAGCAGCAGGGAGGTGAAAGTAATGTATGTATGTTTCACTGAAACCCTATTTTCAGCAAGAACAAAAGATTATGCTCAGGACAAGGATATAGATTGAAATGACTAGTGACTTGGATAGGCCAATCCCGTGGACTGGCAAGAATCTTAAAATGGGTACCAAGTGGAATATTCAACCTAGAGTAATAAAAAACGGCACACTCCATCATCCCTATAGATGTGCAGCTTTTTTAAATCAGAGATAAAACAACCAGTGTAATAAAAATTAGACTCAGTGCAATACTACGTTCCATGCAACAGGCTACCTGCAACTTGGCCTCATTAACAGGAACTGAAGGTGAGCATTTTGGAAAATCCTGTCAACAGAATACTATGGCCAATGGAAGTGAGATCTGAATACTTTTGGCAGTTCATTACCATGGTGTCCTTTTCTCTACATTGCATTCTTAATTTTTATTATACATAATGCAACAAGGTTGAGTGGGAACAAAGCTAGAGACTAAATAAGGGAAATCCCACTGATAAAGGCCCCAAGAAATAGTAGAAGCCAGCGGGTGACCTATATCTGAAATTTATTAACGCAGTTTTATTATAAATAAAGCACATCATCTTTCTTTACAAATGGTGTAGAAAGTGTTTTTTTTAACTGTTAAAAAAAATTCAACAGTATTTATAGCCTTCTGGAAAACAATACACAAAGAAATACAACAATAGAAATACCACCACCCTGTGATTTTGCTCTCATAACAATGAAGATAGTATTAATGACTGTAGTTGCTTAATAAAGAACTCTGGGCACAAGTTTTAATAACCCTTGCAGTGGGGCTTCCCCCACACCACCCCCCGCCCCCCTGGAAGGGTTAACTGCTTGTTTTTGCCTAGGGTAAAAGAAAAAGAGTTATACTCACATGATATTTGGAGCCGACTGGTTCTTAGACTGGTCCCCCTAGCCTCTCTCCCCTTCTGCTGCAGTGGACAAAGTATCTTCAAGTCATCACATCCAATAGAATGTTTAGAACGTGAGGACACCGAGGGACCTACCATTGCTGCAGCGAGAGGGGCTGGAGGGAGCACTGCTGGCACCAAGGATTGGGTGAGTAAAACCTTTTTTTTTTAACCCTAATGAGCAATTAACTCTTGGAGTGCAGTGCTAGCCCCGCTGTAAGGGTTAATAAAAGTTGTGCCTGGAGTTCTTTTTTAATTCAAAACAGCCATACACAAAGAACCAGATTTAAGGATGTGTGTAGTGAGGCAAACATGGGTCTGATTTACTGTGTTCACATCCTCTCACTCCACAGTGCTATAAATCAAGTCCACTTTTCTTTTCTGTTAATTATTATTTGAACATATTTTCCTATAAAGATCACTGGAGCTAATTTATAATTAGGTGTCTAAGCCTCCAAGACCTGTAGATGGTATAAGAATACACATGTCTTCTCAGTGTCTTCATTTCATCACCTCTTTCCATTTAGCACATGAAGCAGAAAGCA
>NW_017307832.1:104235-109739 GCF_000935625.1 Nanorana parkeri
TATATATATATATATATATAAATAACCTTATGGCATAAGGTATAAGTGTCCAAAATGAGGCTTTGTTAAACATGTCTAACATGTCTGGCAGGCACATTTGCATTTTGCACATCAAGTTACTCTCCTCTGCTTATGATATCTGTGCTTATGCTTGTGGTTACTGGCATCAGTGGTTAGTTTTTCCACTGTGATATATATTATACCCAAGACCAAATTAATAATCTTGGCTGGTCTTCTTTTAGAAACATGGAGGAGGTACAACAGGCTAGTAAACGGATACAAAGGTCATCCATAGACACACTACTTCTACATTTTTATTCAGATCCTGAACAGGGTTTCGACAGTTTGCTGTTGAGGGGTGAGTTGATATGGTTCATACACATGGTATAAAGCAGTATATATTATATCAACTACCATCAACCTAACCATCACTTGGAACATCAGAAGCAAAAATTATTACAAGCTTGGAAGTAAATATCAATCAAATGGCAGCTTTATCCCTGCTGGAAAAAGTACTTTTGGTCACCTTAACTATGTAATGTTAGTGGTGCCATTTAATCAGGCAGTTGAAAGTGCAACAAAGATGTGCAAAGTGCAGTAGCTCAGAGAACAATACAGAAATACTGGAATGGAAGCAGATAAAACAGTGTAAGTCAGGGTTATAATGTCTTGTAACTCACAGTACATTTAGCCAGCATACCATAAATTCACAAAAATGTGAACAGACAAACTAAATATAACAATCTTACAAATGTAGAATAAGAAACTGTCTGTAGCATATCCACAGCCTGACAACACAAGTCCAGGAAATGCCCCAATGAAATTTTACAGTTCTCGATGTTAGCAGATCCTGTTTGTATATATGTCACTTCTAAAGAAGGCCATATCTATTTAGTCAAAATGTCTTTCATTTGAGCCCAAGGCATAACAGTATCCCCTTAGAGTATAAGTTTAGGAAACCAGGTTATATCATTAAAGCTTATCTAGTGAACAAACAATACCCGCACTTTAAATATACACTTAGAATTAAGTGAAAATATTTCACAGTTTGCAGTATGGTATAATTTTGCTACCTTGTAGCATGTTTATATTGTATTTCTGCTAAAAATGCTGGCAGCATCTTTTTCAACCAAAAAGGCCTTTCTTTTTTCCAGTTTTGGCTTTTTTGACAAGATTGGGCATTCTGGGATGTTCTTTGGGTGCGCTAAACCATTGAGGCAGTTTTCTTTTTGAAGTCTGAAATATAAAAAGCACAAGAATTATATAACAGTTTTATATTATTTGATTTTGATTTCAAATACACATGCTGACCTAACTGGAAAAACAGTCCAATCAGCATATTACACACAATATTGTGTAATACTTTGCTTTCAGTATATACACCAATTGAACTATTATACAGCAATATGAAAAAATAGCTATTGTTTTGGAGATTGTGTGTAGGGCTCAGCTTTTTGCAAATGTCTGACAACATTTAGTTTTGCATGTAGTGTGCTCCCACCGAACCATGGTGTCTTCTCCTTGGTGTTCTCTTTCTCTCTCTAACTGTTGAAATTAAATTAAAATAAATAATTCAAAAACGTATCTGTAGCCACCTCAGTAGTGATATTTATGATACCAAGTTATGCTGCGACATGTATTTATCACTTGTGGAATCCAAGGCTTTGTATTGGAAATAGTTTCACCTACAGGCAGCCCTTCCTGGCACCCCCCCATTATTTATCACATCACAAAAACATAAACATGGGAATTAAATTTTTTTTGAAAAAGCACCAGTCCAGTAGCATTACATGGATTTTTTTTTTTAATGGCACTTGAAGTTACACTTCTTACAATGTTTCTCACTCTAGGCACATTTTCTTCTACCATGACAACAACCATCTATATTAGCAAATGGGTATCAAAAGCTTCAAATTATTTACTGCATTAGAAAATTGCTAGAAGCTACAGAATGCGACTGAATATCAGGAGAAAGCTTAAAGCGGTCGTTGCCGGTAGTAGGTGTAAAATGTGCCTGTAAAAAAAAGTTAGAATAGTACTTACCTTATCCCAATCTTTTGCATCGCTGGGTTTTTCATCATCTTCCTTCCCAGGGAATGCAGAGCAAGCAACATCTTGCAAGAATGCACTCCAGTGCTTTGTAAGAATGTCTTCTTGCAAGATTTCAGCTGCTCTGTATCTCTCAGGACCCGGCTGTGGTAACCAGATAGGAAGGAGCATGAATCTGGCTTACAGGATTGGAAAAGATTCTCTTGGCATGACTGGCAGGTGATCTAATTTAAAGCAAACCTGTCACCTATATACCCTCAACAAAAACATTATATCCTATATAGTAATCTTTGCAATGTATGCTACGGAAGATACGTTAAAACAATATATTAATATGTTTAGTATGGCAAACTAAAAGTTTTACCTGTAACTGTGATTCCGATAGTTCTTCAGTCTCTTCATCTGGCACAGGTTGATTACATGAGGCAAGCTTGATTGGGGCTAATGCAGACGTTTTAGGCAGCTCCAGTTTTATGGGAGCCATCTGAGCATTAGTGGTACTCTCCTTCACTGGTTTCTGAAATACAATGAGTTAAATGCAAATTTAGCTCAAATTGTCTGAGACCCTCCCGCTTTACAAATTACTTGTATAAAAAAAAAAAATTTGAATTATACATACCCCAGTCTTCTGCATCGCTGTGTGTGACATCATCGTCCTTCCTGCAGGTCCTGGAGAATGCAGAGCAAGCTAAAATCCCATGAGAACACACTCCAGTGGGTTGAAAGTGTGTCTTCCCAAAAGAATTTGGCTGTGTATTCCCCAAAATCTAGCCAAGGTGTGACATCATCCTGGCCTAGATGCCATTACAGGCGAAATGGGTGAGGTATAAACCCCAACGTTTTTCATTACAGGTTCATTTTACACCTAGTAATAGTTGAAGGGGAGGGAGCCCCAGACAGTGTAAACAGGCCTTGCGTTTGTTGCTCCGTGCAGCTAAAGATAAATAGTGAGTATCCCAAGGTAGCTATTGCTACTGATGGACTATTGCAGCTTACTAGATTTACCTTTGTGCATTGCTGAAAGTAGCAATACTGTAAATTAAGGCTGGCAATATGTGTTGCAGAAATGCGCATTACCACAATGAATATACGGTGCTGTGGTGCCATTAACTTTCAGTAGCACTAAACTACCGCACCACAATGCATGGCAACATGCTACTGTGAGTTGTGGTGCAATTCATTGGAAATAATAATGCAGGTGTGATTTTTGATCTCTTATAGCTCATTTGAATGGGCTTGCTTAACGCAAGTTAACACAGAAACATTATGTTAGGGCTGAAGGGGGTCTAAAAAAAAACAGATGAGAAGCATGACTGTGGAAAGAGTGTCACAGCATGAAAGGTAGGTAGATGTAATTTAAAGCAAACCTGTCGCCAATATACTGTCAACAAAAACAGTCTATCCTATGTAGTAATCTTCCCACTTTATGCAAAAGGAAAATAGTGTGAATAAAATGTGTTATTTCTAGTATGACAAACTAAAAGTTTTACCTGTAACTGTGATTCTGAAAATAGGTATTCAGTGTCTTCATCTGGCAAAGGCTGATTCCATGAGGCAAGCTTGATTGGGGCTACTGCAGGCGTTTTAGGCAGCTCCAGTTTTGTGAGCGCTAGCTGGACGTCAGTTTTGCTCTCTTCCACTAGTTTCTGAAATACAATGTGTGAAAAGTATTCTGCTATAATATTTATATCACCTAAACTGTCAATGGGACATGTATTTTTTTTAACTTCTTCCTGGAAGCTCCAGGGCCCCTGGCCCAATGAGAACTGTCAGGATATGAAAAGTATTCCCTGTGCTGCTGAGAGCTATAAGTTGTTTTTATTATTTTAGCAATTTATATGGATTTTCTGTATTAAAGAAGGAAGCTCCTATCCCGAATACATCAATCTATCAACACAGTATATAAAGGTACCCAACACTTGGAGTAGAATAAATTATTTTATGGACATGCTTGGATGGTCTGACAGACACTATAATGGACTTTGATACATTTTGCACTTGACATTGTTTGCTCAATGCTATGCAGTTTCATCTCCACTGTATTGAGGAACATGCTTCACAAATTCTATCTACATTGGTCTAAGGATAAATCACAGCAGGTGAATAGCAAGGTTAGGAATACATTTTACTAACCTTCTTTTCAATCCAGGAGCTGTTATTTAAACAAGTCTTTGGCTGTGATGGTCCCACAGGCTGCGAAGCAAGACCTTGTAAAGATTTGCTGGTTGAGGACTCCGCCTTTAATTCACTGTCATCACTCCCTTCTTTTTCAAGCAGTGTAATCACCATTCTTACCAAGTAAATATCAATTTCGGGGGCCACCAAAGAACGGATAGCTTGAAAACTTGAAAGACCTGTACATACACATACAGACCATAAACATATTTAAAGTTTATGTTAAAATCTATTTTCAGCATGCCTAATTATATATATAAACTTATGAGCACAAGTGTGTGTGTGTATATATATATATATACATACACACACTTGTGCTCATAAGTTTACATACCCTGGCAGAATTTATTAATTCATGGGTAGTGTTTGGCAAAAGCCATTTATTATCAATCAACTGTGTTTACTCTTTTCCAATCATAATGACAACAGAAACTACCCAAATGACCCTGATCAAAAGTTTACATACCCCAGTTCTTAATACGGTGTGTTGCCCCCTTTAACATCAATGACAGCTTGAAGTCTTTTGTGGTATGTGTGGATGAGGCTCTTTATCTTTTCAGATGGTAAAGCTGCCCATTCTTCCTGGCAAAAAGTTCTTGGGCTGTCTTGCATGCACTGCACGTTTGAGATCTCCCCAGAGTGGCTCAATGATATTGAGGTCAGGAGACTGAGATGGCCACTCCAGAACCTTCACTTTATTCTGCTGTAGCCAATGACAGGTCGACTTGGCCTTGTGTTTAGGATCATCGTCATGTTGGAATGTCCAAGTACGTCCCATGCGCAGCTTCCGAGCTGATGCATGCAAATTGTCCTCCAGTATCTTTTGATAACATACTGCATTCATCGTGCCATCAATTCTGACCAACCTTCCCGTGCCTTTGTAGCTCACACATCCCCAAAACATCAGCGACCCACCTATTAAAGGGTGGTTCCCTTTAATAGCCATTCACACCCCTTTGTGTCAACCTGTGTGCATGTTATCAGGCCAAAAGCACCAGGGTATGTAAACTTTTGATCAGGGTAATTTGGGTAGTTTCTGTTGTCATTATGATTGAAAAAGAGTAAACAAAGTTGATTGATAATAAATGGCTTCTGCCAAACACTACCCATGAGTGACAGAAAGTTTTTCGTGTTATTATTCATATTCTCTAAAAAATGGCCAGGAAATCATAAATTCTGCCAGGGTATGTAAACTTATGAGCACAACTGTATATCTATATATATATATCTATATAGATCTATATAGATATATATATAGATATACACACACTATATATATA
>NW_017307832.1:109814-116271 GCF_000935625.1 Nanorana parkeri
ATTTTTGATTAAAAACAATATATATATATATACATATATATATATATATATATACACACACACACACACACATAGTATATATGTATGTAACAAGACTAGCAGTACAGAATTAGCTGATAAATATTAAGCTTGTATTTAAAATGTGTTTGCTGATGACTTTCCAGTGGTATAGGACATTCATTCTCTCAGCGGCTATAAATAAATTCATTAGCATGTCTGAATAAATGTTTGAACAGAATTCTCTATGACAACTAAATGTATTGCCAAATATTCTGGTTTCTTGGCTCTTACCCGTCCATGTATTGTATATTCAATATCGATGTGAAAGCCTGGCCCAAACTAAATTAATTTTTTTTTTTAAAGTCTGAATGTTTGGGTCATATACAGTACGTTCATAAGCGGATATTGTATATCTTTCTAATCACTAAGCTTATTTTTTTATGTGAATGTATCTTGTATATCAGATACATATGTGGTGCCTCTCTTACTAGATTACACATAAAGGGAACCATTAAGAAAAAGCATTAGCAATACTTTTCTGGTTTTCTTGGTAGGGTCCCTTTAAAAGATCCTACTCCTAATTCATAAAAGCCTTATGACAGTTTCGTTAAGAGCACAGGCACGTGCAACAGATTGAGTTCTTTCTTTTTTTGTGCCACTTATACAATGTGTCACTATGGCTGCAATAAATTAAAAAAAGAATTACCACCAGTTTGTAGATAAGGACACTGGAGACAGTTAGCCAACTTTAAGTTGGTGTACAGAGAAAGGCATGCAAACATACCCTGCTATTTACTACACAGTGAGGCTCTGCTATGAAGTAAAGAGCAGGATGTATTTGAACTGGAAAGCTGTGTGTGACAACTTCCCTTAGGTCTGGTTGGTTGTTCGAATGCCAGCGTCCTAACAACCAATGGCTCTTTCTCTGCCATTGGTTGTTGGCAGATACCCCAGCTGACAGCCGAATGTAAAGAAAGGGGCTGTACCTGGTCAATGATGTCAGTCAGCATCAGGGCAGCCATCAGAAATTTTGAGGCCCCCTTACACGGCCTTAGGCCGGGCCCCCCACTGAGCCAGTCACATCAGTCTCTGTACAGAGACTGATGTGACTGTAGGGAGGGCATTAGAGTGTAAGCTCCTCTGTGCAGAGGAGCTTACACTCTAATGTCCTCCCACAGTCACACACTATTAGGCAGGGATTAGTGACGCGCTGGAGGCAGGGATTAGTGCAGGGGTGCCCACAATTTTTTGTGTGTGTTAAGATCTACTTTTCAAATGACGAGCTACATGAGATCTACCAACGAAAAAACAAATCTCCTCGCTCTATCTCCTGGCTGTCTCTCCTTGCTCATCCTCCTGGCTGTCTCTCCTTGCTCATCCTCCTGGCTGTCTTTCCTCGTTTTTTCTCCTGGCTGTCTCTTTGCTCCCTTGGCTGTCTCTCCTTTGCTCTCTCTTTCCTGGCTGTCTCTCCTCTCTCTTTCCTGGCTGTCTTTCCTCTCTCTCTTTCCTGGCCGTCTCTCCTCTCCCTTTCCTGGCTGTCTCTCCTCTCCCTTTCCTGGCTGTCTTTCCTCTCTCTCTTTCCTGGCTGTCTTTCCTCTCTATCTTTCCTCTCTCTCTTTCCTGGCTGTCTTTCCTCTCTCTCTTTCCTGGCTGTCTCTCCTTGCTCTCTCTCCTGTCTGTCTCTCGCCGCCCTCCTGGCTCACCTTGCTGTATTTTGCAAACAGTGTAGTGCAACAGGCTGTGTAAACTAATATTCTTTGATATAATACATAGCACTTCAACCGCCAGTATCCACCAGAAAGGTGTCAGGGAGCTCGGCTCAGCAGACTCAGGCTAATAGGTAATCATGTGTGCACAGCTAAAATAATATACCAAAATGGAATAAAGGGGCCGCCATGGGAAGGAGCTGCGGAGAGTTGGCCTGCTGCATGCTGGGAGCTAGGGCGTTAACAGGGCCCTCTTCCTCCTGTCCAGGCACCCCCAAGTGGTGGAACTACCAGTCGCAGCTGCGACTTGGCCCTGGCGTTCCACCATTTGGGGGGGTCCGTTAACCACCAAGGTGCTTACATTGCCTCCTGGGACTACCACTCCCAGCAAGCAGACGCTCCACATCTCTTTTCCATGGTGGCTAATATGGGGGTATGGGCAGGGCCGTGGGTGGTCTCACCAGGGCTGCGGGCGCACTCACCAGGGCTCTGCAGGGTCTCAGGTGGATAGAGTGCAAGATTAGGGCTGCCGACAGCTCGCCCACCCTGTGTCCAGGTCGGTCCGCTCTCTCCCCGGCTGCTTTCTGTCTGAAACGGAACGCCAGGGCCCGGTCGCAATTGCGACCCTAGTAGCTCCGCCAGTGCCTGGCCTCCTCTGCAGCTGTCTCGGGCCGGCTGAAATTGACCTCACGGCTCGAGATCAGAAGAGCAGCAACGGTCCTGCCCGGCCCTCCGACAATTTTGGGAACAAGTGCACGCTCTCGCTCAGAAATTTACGGACGTCCAGGTGCCTGAAGACCCAACCTTCTTTCTCCTCCACCATAACACCATCCCGCTGCGCTCCTATACCCACTCCTTGATCAGACACGTGGTAAATGCCGCCCGGGCATGTATTCCAGCACTCTGGAAGAAAACCGAAGCCCCCCTCATAAGCCAAGTCCTAGACCGTATCCATGATATATACATCATGGAAGACCTCACAAGCTCCATTAAACATACCTCTGCCTCAGTCGCTCGAACCTGGTCCCCCTGGTTGGAATACATTCGGTCCCCTGACTACCTTACCCTCAGATAGGAGAACGCTGACCTGCTCCTGATGGGGAAACCTTATCCCATCTCCTCCCTGCCTTTCCTGTTTCCCCACCCTTTTTAGGTATATGCCCTACCACCATCTCTCTCTCTCTTTAGTGACCTAGTAACTACTGGCCCATTTATGCCGTATCCCTTTTTTTTTCCTTTCCTTTTCCATCACTCAACCCCTTACCCACACAACCTACTCACATTCACTTGCCTAACACTGGTTTTTTTTTTTGTTTTGTTTTTTTCTCTTGTTCTGGTTTGTTTTGTTGTGCACACTAAAGTTTTAATAACGACATCTCTTATGCATGCTATTGACAGGATGTCGTTTCACTTAGGGATAGAAGTCCCTTCCCCCCGCCCCCCCACACACCTCCCTCGGATCCACAGATGCGCTCATAAGCACTTGGACACTTATATGTCCCCCTCTTGAGATACTTACGGGTCACTGACTAGCTGAGCAGGGGGAACACCCTCCCCTTATTTTTTTCAACGCTTTAAATATCTTATTTTGTTTACTTTGTCATATACATCGCAATTCATTTGGTGTATTTTCTCTATGACCGCCCGAGAGAGCACTTGTTTTTCTCTTCCTGTGATCACTGTCAAAGCTTTTAAAATATAAAATAAAAAATTTATTAAAAAAAAGAAGAGCAGCAACATCGATGGGGCTCCAGCCTGCTCTGATACCGCTGGATGCTGGAGCTGCTAGAGCCAGGCCTCCTTCGGCGCTGCGAGGGGCCCGGCCGAATCCTCACCTGTCACCGTCGGCCGATACTCATGTAAGGGTCCCGGGCGGGCCCTAAAAGCTGCCCGGGCCCCTTACATGAGTATCGATCGTACCCCCCTGATGGCGGCCCTGGCCAGCATCCCCCTGCCTCTTCGTTTTCAGCTCTTGGCTGGGATATCTCCTGGAAAGGGTCAGGGATGAGCCATTGATTGCTAGAACACTGTGCCCTAACAATCCAATGACCTGGGGCTGGATTGGCAAGCTGAGAGACCTGTTCCCAATCAGGTCCACCTAACTCGCAGCCTGCATATTTCTCCTGTGACAGTGTTCCTGTAATTTATAAGCAGTTAGAAAAATATCAGTATCGTTCATTATCTTCAAAGGCACCTATTTAAGGAATGTTTTATTTAATCAAAATATAGTTTAAAAAATGTATATAGATTGCTGGACCTCTAAGGGTCCCTAACAGCCCTGGCTGTTTGCCATGAGGTGTTGCACACAACCCTGGGACGCCTATTCTACCTTATACCCTCTCCTTTTCTCCCTCTTCTTTTTTGAATGCTGCCTTGTGGACTCCGGCTGCTGGAAGAGATGTTGTATATGTATTATGAATGGCCTACCCACAAGGTCTCTGAATATCTGTTCATCATAACTGTAACCCTATTCCTTTGACTGTTACGCTTAAAAATTGTTTCTCCAATAAAAATATTGTACAAGAAAAAAAAAAACATTACATCACAGCAGCTCAAATATACATGGACCTTAACACATTGGTTGGCAGGATCATAGGACTACTGTACCAAATAAAGATTCCATTTGATTAGTTTTCTCTGATCTACTTATTAATTTATAATTTTTAATTTTAAAATGTTTAATGTAATAGGATAAAATGCAACCAGAAACCGGCCGGCAAATTAACAAATTGTGAGTCTTGATATTACTTTACATAGCACTCAAATATATATGCATATTTTATTACCATTCCCAGACACATGGCACTACAATGGCAAGCAATTTAGTTATTGCTGGTGCTTCAAAGTTCCAGAAACTGAGAAGCAAATCTGTATTTGCTCAACAGAGGGCGCTCCAAGTTATTTTTTTCAATACAAGGCTACATTGGAGAGACTGAGCCCTCTACATTTTACAACATTAAGTGCATGCATTACAGCACGGAATAAAGAAGTTTTCATCATTTTGATGCGCTATTTATTATCCATCATTTTAATCACCTTGGCAGCAAGCTTGAGGTGCAGTTATACACCCTCATATACCTTGAATAATTTACATAGTGTTAGCAAGCAGTCTGGGTCTTTAATCCTATGAGAGACATTAGATGATTATTACTTGATGACCGAATCATTTTTATGAGAGCTTGCAATTTCTGCAGATGACGTCCCTCCACCTCTTCAAAGTCCAGGGAAATATCTTCCCACCATTGTGGACCTTGTGACATAAGACCACACAGTTAGGGTATCACGGTTTCTTGTGATATGAGCGTGCAAGAACCTCTGCATTGTTCAGCAGTGGGTCTGACTGCTGTCAGAAACTAAAGCCACCCTCCCCCCAATACCATGAATGGCCTCAAAGCAATTGTTCAAACTTCAAAATGTACCAGACACAAAAAATGAATAGAGTAATTTTTTACTCATAAATCAATCTCATTTCACATGCGTTGGATGGTTGAATAATGTAACATATATCAAATTATTAATACATTGCTGTATATTTTGTGTAAAGTGTTGGAGTACAGAAAAGCTTAAAGGAGAACTATGGGGTCAGTGTTTTCCCCCATAGTTCTCCTTAGGGTAACGGGAGGACACAAACTAGCGTCCTCCCGTTACCATAAGCTCAGTATACCGCAAGTTACAGCTCGCGGTATACTGAGACGCCGCAGCCGGAGCGGATCCCGACTTAGACGACGGGATCCGTCCAGCTGCGTGAGACAGCTGTACCCGCCCCCTCCCCCGTCCGTTCCGCCAGTCAGCGCTGGCAGATCGGAGCGGGGAGAGGGGAATCCAGCCCCTCCCCCTGTCACGGCAGAGTGCCGTGACAGGTTCGAGAGGTGAGCGAACCCGGTATGTGCTTGCTCACCTCCCGATCTACTGAGCCGACCTGTGACAGTCTCATTGTCACAGGTCGGCTAGAACTATGAGGTGAGTGAAAAGCACTCACCTCATAGTTCTCCTTTAAGAACGGCAGATCATTTTTCATTATGCCTTGTACGCCAGATTTTAATTACTTACTTTTTAAAGGACTGGTTTTGTGTATAATAATTATGTACCTCAAGTTCGAACAATTGCTTTAAAAGGAGATCTATGGGGTTAGGGCTTTTCCCCATAGTTCTCCTTAGGGTAACGGGAGGACACAAGCGTCCCCCCGTCACCCAAAGCTCAGTATACCGCGAGCTACAGCTCGCGGTATACTGAGACGCCGCAGCTGAAACGGATCCCGACAATTATGTCTGGATCCACCCAGCTGCGTGAGTGACAGCTGGCTCTGCCTATCTAGAGGCAGAGCCAGCTGTACCCGCCCCCTCCCCCGTCCATTCCGCCAGTCAGCGCTGGAGGATCGGACAGGGGAGGGGGTAATCCAGTCACTCCCCTGTCACGGCTCTTTGCAGTGACAGGATGGAGAAGTGAGCGAACGCCGGTATGTGTTCGCTCACTTCCCGATCTACTGAGCCGACCAGTGACAGTCTCATTGTCACAGGTCGGCTAGAACTATGAGGTGAGTGAAAATCTCTCGCCTCATAGTTCTCCTTTAAAGTTAAGTATGGATACATGCATGTGGTACCTGTCCCGCCCCAAAGTATCATTAACAGCCTCCAATACAGTCATCAGTTCTTTTAGTAGGTAGTTCTCTGAGATTTACAATAATCAAGAAATCACTGTCAATTTATAAAATTACCTGTGTGATGCAAACCCGATAACATTATATATATATA
>NW_017307832.1:116341-162268 GCF_000935625.1 Nanorana parkeri
ATAAATAAATATCCCACAATCAGTATTCAGCAGAAGTGCAGTTTGATCAGTGTCTGACCTGAGTTTATCGGAGGACTTTTAATCACATTAGTGATGGTCTTCTGTATTGCAGGAGTCAAGCCAGCTCGCTGCACATCGAGTTGATAGCCTGCTTTTAGAGCTTGCCAAAGATGCATACCAACTGCTGCCAAGCTTATACTTCTGGCATCAGCAATTTTTTGCTGTAAAAAATAATAGACAGTTAATAATAAATGAAATACAAAGGTGAAGTAGTTTAGAGCTTGCGCATTTATTTTTGTATAATTAATGGGACAGTGATGTCCACCTCACTAAGACCTATAAATACTCCTTTTTAAAGTTAAATGAATTAAGATCTCACTTTATGGTAAAGCAAGTACAGAGCCATGTAGAGCAGAGAAGTAGTATGCACTTTGTATTAGTGTCTCCTTAAAGCTGAACTTTAGGCAGATATAAAAGACACAAATAAAGGCGGCTCTTAATTTATCATATACATTTGTGTGAAAAAGTGTTGGCCCCCTTCCTGATTTTTCATTGTTTTGCACATTTGTCACACTTTTGTTTTCCCTTAATAATAAAAACCTTCCTTTACAAACTGCATGTTGTGTTTACTTGCATTATCTTTGACTAATATTTACATTTGTTTGATGATCTGAAACATTAAAGTGTGACAAACGTGCAAAACAATCAAAAATCAGGAAGGGGCCAACACTTTTTTACACAACTGTATCATTAAATGTCTTTTTAAAATGCAACAAGTGCAAGTACCCGAATTTGACTTGGTATCAGCCTTTTGCAATCCCCTGTAGAGCAGAGCTCAGAGCGGGGAGGGAGAAGCACCACAAAGTATTAACATGTTGCAGTACAAGGAGAATGGTAAAAGGAGAAGAGAGCAGAGTGACAGAGAGATGAACTGCTGCATATCCTTTCACTGTCCAAACACAGGGTATTGAGGAGATCTGTAAATGGTAATGAACTGTAGCAGAGAAAAATCAGGTCTCCAGTCCTACCAGGCATTGCTGTGTGATGTAGCAGAGCTGTGTAAATCGCAGGACTGGATGGGCAGAAATATACATCCTTTGGCAGGTAAAACAGCTATGTATTAAGTTGTTTGCCTGAGTTTTTAAGCAGAACAGTGCCAGATCTAATTAAAAATAATATTTTTTAAA
The DNA here is from genome assembly GCF_000935625.1 of Nanorana parkeri. Lineage (NCBI taxonomy): Eukaryota > Metazoa > Chordata > Amphibia > Anura > Dicroglossidae > Nanorana > Nanorana parkeri. The sequence continues at coordinate 117,529 of NW_017307832.1, forward strand.
TCAAATTGTCCTTTTATATTTGTATTTTTTTTACAGTGTCAATAACATATGGATCGTAAGAAAATGCTACATTGTGCCATAAACAAGTTACAAGCATGATTTTTTTTGCAACAACTAGGTGAGCCTAACGCAAGTACCACCTTCCTACAGGATTTGTAGTTTCACCACAGCTGGAGGGCTGGAGTTTGGCTACCCCTGGCCTAAATGATTGCCATATAAGGCTTGCTAAGCTTTTGTACACATTTGTCTAATGAGCATACACAGCACTGCAAGCAGAAACGTGGTAGTTAGGTTTTATAGAAAAGGAAAGGGACTTGGTCTATCAATAGCCAACACTTTTTTCTATGGTAACAAATTGTTAAAAAACTGACAAGATTTATTTTTTGTTGCATCCCATTGGGTAAATTTCATTTTAGTTCCTATCCTGGAGAAACAATAGAAAATCTTTCCAAAATGTGATGACAACTCTCCAGTATGGGAGAAGTGTTGTGTATGAAGTGTTTGTGTCACATTTCAGACACATGCTGCTGTATCCTGTAGCCAAGCAAAGAAAGAAGTTTAAAAAAAATACATCTCATGAATAATGAGAAAAACTATCCCAACTTATTAAGGGCATTACAGATTTTAAACAAGGAAGGTTATTTGCATCCAGCAATTCTTAAAATGAATTTAAATCATCTTGGTGAGTTATTGTAAAATGCAGAAACATCACATCTATGATTGTGAAGGTGGTACTGTTTGCAGTGGGCCAGCAACACCGTGAGAACCACAAATAGGTTAGAAGTATCCTTGTACCCAAACTAGGGATTCACTGATACCGATACCGGTACGAGTAGTTGCACAAATGCTCCCAATTCCTATCCCGATAATGGAACTTCCGGTATCTGGAAGCCGGGCGGCAAGTCATTACACGCCGCCCCGCTTCCTGATTGGACCAGGAAGCCAGCTCCCTTGTCACCAAGGGAGCATGGAGCTGGCTTCCTGGCTAATGAGGAAGCTGGGGGGTGCTTAATGACTCGCCCCCCAGCTTCCTGATTGGCCGGGAAGCAGGTTCTATACTCCCTCGTCCCAAGTGACGAGGGAGCATGGAGTCGACTTCCCGGCCAATCAGGAAGCCGGGTGGCATAGAATTACTCGCCTCCCAGCTTCCTGATTGTTCGGAAAGATGGCGAATCAGGAAGCAGGGTGGCGATTCATTACCCGCCTCCCTGGCTTCCTGATTGGCCAGAAAGCCGGCTCCATTCTCCCTCATCACCTGGTGATGGAGCATAGAGACGGCTTCCCTGCTAATCAGGAAGCCAGGTGGCGAGTCAATACATGCCGCCCAGCTTCCTTAAGACTTCTGGTATCCGTATTGGCGAGTACTGAAAAAAAATATTAGTACTCTTAACCGAAAAAGCGGTATGGGTGCATCTCTAACCAAAACCTATAGACAGTGCTGACTTACCTCAGCTAGAATAGATTACCATTCTAGTTTGAAAAATAAGGGCACATAGTAAAAGCCCATAGTTTACAGCCAGGCCACGCAGGATGTTCATTCTGTCAAGACAATATTCCTAAACCCACCTTTTTTGCTATTGGCTCCTTATTTGAGAAGTATCATTGTCAAAAGTGCACTGCCTAGCCCTTTACAAATAGGTGTACCCTCTAGGGCAGGGGTAGGCAACCTTGGCTCTCCAGCTGTCCTGAAACTACAAATCCCATAAGGCATTGCAAGCCACAGGCATGACTCTCAGAGGCAGAAGCATGATGGGATTTGTAGTTCCAACACAGCTGGAGAGCCAAGGTTGCCTACCCCTGCGTTAGGGGATGCACCAATACTGATACTAGTGTCGGTATCTGTGCCCCTTACTTAGTATTTGGGCGAGCCAAATGCTCCGATACTTACCTCTGACCGGCAGTGACGAGGGAGCATGGAGCCGGCTTCTTTTCCAATCAGTCATGACGTGTCACCTGGCTTCTTGATTGGCTAGGAAGCCAGCTTCACTTGTTGCTGGTAGCCTCATGACCCGCTGCTCGGCTTCCTGATTGATCAGGAAGTCAAGCCGGTGTTCTTTTGATAGAACACTGGCTTCCCAAGCAATCAGGAAGCCGGGCGGTGGGTCATGATCCGCTGCCCAGCTTCCTAATAATCTGGGCACATGGCACCGTTATCAGTATCAGCGAGTACCGAAAGAAATATTGGTACCCACAATATGTGAATCTCGTCCTAACAATCTTTATATTGCTTTATGGAAATCATGCATCAATACAAATGTACAGTGGTACCTTGATTCACAAACTTAGTTCCACGATTCTGGTTGCGAACCGAATCAAACTCTGATCAGACTGCGATCTCGACTAGAGGAAGCCACGACCATGTGTCAGAGCAGGGAATGGCTGCTGTTGTATTAGTCACCCGATGCGGGGCTTGCGAACGGAAGCAGAATTTTGCAGAACTTCCTGTTCGCGAACCGAATTGTTCGTGAACAGAAGCATTCGTGAATCGAGGTACCACTGTATTTACTGTATACAATTTTATTGTATATATGTGGCCTGTATCCTGAGCAGCATGTATGAGGTATCAGCTTGATAGGAACTGCCTTGCCTTGAAAGATTTAATTGTATTGTATTTAGGTGCATTCCACAGGATTGCTATATGGATTACTATAGATAGTGTAAGCTGCCAGACTCACCAAAGACAGTTTCTGTTCCTGAAACAGGGAGTAGGTGATGCGTGGAGATTCTGGGAGTGACATGACAACTGAACCTTTTGATACACGCACACTTGAACTTGGTTTTCCATCTGAAAAGGAATCTACCTAAAATTAAAAAAAGAAAAAACAGAGCACATTATTAAATTCTTCTGGTTTTGATATTGAATGTGTGATTCAGGACTCAATAACATCTCAGAATACCTTCCAAAAAACCCCCAAAAATACCACCAACAGTGTGACATTTAAGCATAGACACTTTTTTGAATGTCACCCGAATACAATAAATAGGGTTTTATGAATAGGGGTTAGCAATCTCAAGGCTGTTATATGACAGTTAATGCAAAGAAGGGTTACAACAAAGCTTTTTCATATCATAGATGTTCAACAGCATTCAGATCAGGACTAATAGAAGGCCACTTAAGAATAGTCCAAGGTTTTGTTCTTGGACATTTTTGGGTGCTTTAAGCTGTGTTTTTGGTCGTTACACAGTTGAAGGACCCATTACTTTGGGTCTAACAATGGGCACCATGTTTTGTTGCAGAATTCCTTGATGGTCATGAGATGTTATTTTGCCCTACACAGATTAAAGCAACTCTGTTCCAGACACAGCTAGTCCATGTTCCGTATGGTGCACACAATGGTACCAAATAGCAGATTGAAGACGTGCAATACCAATTACAGTGATCAGTTAGTTTGAAAGCTTTGTAGAATAAGTAATAGTTTACCTCTTTTCACACCTTTGCTTTACTTTAGGACTTACCAAAGGCATGCTGGCATACATGGGACAATTGCTTTAAATGTAATCACTTTTCAGGAGGAATGAAGCTTTGTTTCAATGCACTGTAACAATACCAGTAAATGTGTTTATGTCTGCAGGGTTTGTAGCATAAAACACTCATGCTTTCCACTGTTCATTTCCAACAGCCTTGTCTGAAGAAAGCTGTTTAGCCAACTCATTTTATTCAGTTTTGTTTTGTGGGGTTTCATTGTCATGAGTCTCATGAAACGCTTAAATTATATAATTCCAAAAATGGGATGCAAAGGTTTTTGCCAATTGTTTAGAAGTTCCAACACACCTTAGAGGGCTTCTACGTTTTGATTCTTTAGCTTTCATCAACCCTCTTCAAAGCACTACAATATATGTATCACCACTCACAGGAACTTTAAAAACTGGCTTTTGTGCTCACTGTGATTGCTTGTAATATCAGTCAGCTCTCTGACAACTCCCACATGACAAGATACCACACGAAGGATAACAAAGCAGCCTTCTCAAACACTTCTTTCCGGAACACATTGAATGTATACTACAGGGTGGGCCACGGAAAAGTAGCCCGCCTCTGGCGATAGTATGACGAGATGAACGAGCAAGTGGATTGTTTTTATTCACTTACCCACAAGTTACCCGTTCACGTCTATGCACCTTTGGGCACGTCTGAGCATGATGGCCGATACTGCTTGCAGCTCTACAACAGTGATACTGCGGATAGTATTTGTGATGTTTTCCTTGAGTTCATCCAGGGTATGTGGATTGTTGCTTTACATTTTTCCACAGATAACCCCTCGCTCACAGTTCGCTCCTCCATAAACAGTTCATTAACCCGCGCCAGTGAGTTGCGTGAGGTATGGCATGTTGCCCAAACTTGTTGGAAAAAGCAGTACATTTTTTCTTTTGGTGTTAGTTGGCCTTAAAATTGTTCGAAGATGTCCAGGTAAACCGCAATAGTCACAGTTGATTTGAAAAAAATTGGGTCCACTATTCGTGTTGCTGACCGCGCACCAAATGTAAATTTTCTGGTTGTGGAGTGGTGTTTCGTGAGTCAAGTGGGGATCTTCAGCGGACCAGTACCTCGTGTTCTGGGAATTTACGTGACCTGATAAATGAAACCAAGCTTCGTCCGTCATGAAGTACAGCAATGGGTCCAAATGTCCATCAGCAATCATATTCAGCAACCACGTACAGTAATTTACGCGTTTAGCTTTGTTGGGCTCTTTCAGTTCCTGTACACGTTATTCGGTACAGTTTGAGGTTCAGAGATTCCAGCACCGACACGGCGTTCGTGATACCACAACTTGCTGAGACAGTCTTCGAGTTGATTTTCAGGGGCTACTTGCAATCCGCTGCTGAATGTCACGGACAATTTCGGGCATCCGGACTGATGGAGACCTCGATTTCTTCATTTTTGAGACAGAGCCAGTTTGGCGCCATTTACGAACCAGACATTAAAAACAACGTTTAGCTGGTGGTTTTGTTCCTGGGATCTTGTCGCCGAAGGCCTCTTGTGTTTCCTTAAATCGATCCGCTTTGCACATAGCCTTCCATAATCACTATCGGCTGTTCCAGGGAGAAAACCATCTTTCTGACGGGATGTGCACAGAAGGACTAAATAGGAAGGCAAAATAAAACCAGAACACTGCACACAGGGCGACACCATGTCGCCAGACAGAGAGCAAGGGGCTATGACCTCCTCCAAAGAGTGTGGCACTGGTATTGGAGCCGGGCTACTTTTCCGTGGCCCAACGTGTATTTTGTAGATGTATGCCCTTGATAGAGATTAGGTAGTGTGGGCATTGTCTTAAAGCCAAATAATATACTATTCGGGTGCATTTAGCTTAAAGTGGAACTACACCAACCAATTTAACTGCCCCACAAAATATTTACTTTAAAAGGCATGACTCTGATAATAACTGTCAAGGTTACCAGTGTGCTTATTTCAGCTCCCAACCGAACTTTCAACCCTTAAAATGGCTGGTGTCATAGCTTATCACATGTGCAGGACTATGGTAACTGCAATCCAAATGGAGGCTAAGATGGCACACCTTCCTTGACTGTAAAAATATAGGAGGGTGTAGTTCCACTTTAAATTATAAAGTATTGGCAGCTTAAGTTTATTGATAAGTATCTGGTTTTGTATATGGTGGTACATATGATACATTTTTAAATTCCTTTTTGCATTTCTGTTAATAAGTTTGCAGTTTGTGTTTTACCCACAAGGTGGTAGCATAGAAGATTTTTCATGCACAATGTTTAACAAATAGAACAGCTATTAGCAGATACATTTTTACATAATTAGTTTTAGATTATATTGAACCAAGATATTAAGAATGAGGATAATACAACACTGAGAATGAAAGATATTGTGTTAAAAATGAAGTTGTTCCTCTCAAGAAAAACTAGATGATCTGACTAATCTTCTCTGTATAGAAAGAACTTCCTATGAGGAATTCACTTTTATTCAATGTTACACTGGATTTGCTGTGAATTTCAATAAAGTCTGAAGTATTGGAATTCTCTGGATAGTGCGATCTGTTCGTATACTACTACACTCCAAGGTGGAGACGCACCTATTAGACCAGCACCTGGGGAGTCCTGATGGCAGCTAAGGAATTGGAGCGTTGAGATTTCCTTTGGTGACATACAGAAAGTTTGTTATCCATAATTAAGTTTAAATTCCATACATTTGAATACAGTGGGGAAAAACTTAAAACCATTTTGCTTTTTTCCCCCTGCTGCTACCAGTGTTTTCCCTGGGGAGATCACCCCCACCTTCATTTTCCGTTAACGGGTGTCACAATGTTTCCACCTTCGTGTTTGACTGTAGGGATGGTGTTCTTAAGGTCATAGTTGGCATTTTTCTTCCTCCAAACACGGCGAGTTGAGTTTATGCCAAAGAGCTCAATTTTGGTCTCATCTGACCGCAGACATTTATGGTTGATATTCTGTCTCGATCATTTAAAATACACCTATGCTAAAAATTATAGACCTCTCATTTCTTTGTAAGTGGGCAAACTTACAAAATCAGCAGGGGATCAAATTATTATTTTCCTCGCTGTATATTTCACCACATTGAATGACAAGGAAAGATAAAACAATACCTTCAGACAGTTGGCCAAGCAGAACTCCTTGACTACTTCCACAAGAGGAGCCAGCATCTTAGCCTTGGCTTCTGAGACTCCATCAAGCTTCTTCATATTTTCAACTGTTGTTGGTCTTCAGATGAAATGTATCATTATGTAGACATATGCAAACAGGATACAGAGTGCATTTAAAAAGCAATTTAATTCAAAATATATCTCTGTTTTGGGGTTGAGCGGGCCAAAGTTTAATCAACCTCAATATCTTACCTGATAATATAAATTTGTGGCGGGAAATGCCTGTGATAAAATGACCATTACCTTTTTACCTGATTTCATTGAGTACTCCACCACATTTTAGTAGGAGAATCCAGTAGATGGTAAGTGACATATATAATCTATATTCTGCAACCTTGTAGTTATATGGAACATTTTGCTCAGCCTGGTGCCAGTAACGTGGCTGTAGCTGAAGAGCAAATCTTGACAGTCATGGGGGGAAGGATCTTGCCAAGGTCTTAGATCGCAGTAATGACAGAAAGCAAATATGTGATGACCACAATAAGTAATAGAAATGCAGAATCCTGGCATCTAAGTGGAATTTAAATATTAAGGCTGTGCAAGTTATTAGAGTGTAAATCTACTATGGTGGTTAGTTTTTGAATGATATCAGCTAATTATAATGACAAATATTGTAAGAACAAACAAACCCAGGATGGATAGTAAGGTAAAAAAATAAAAATAAATTAGGAAACAATCTTTGGTTACCAGGTAAGCATGCAAAGCTGTGTAAGTTGTATTTACATTTTAAATGGAAACCGAAATATGATCATTGGCAGCTGACTTTTTAATGCTGAAACATTTTAAACAAAGGCTGAGAAGGTATGCCTGTGAAATGTCTATGCCTGGAATATATATGTCTGACAAGGTTGGAATGTGAATTTCAGTCCGGGACAAGATCCAATCTACCAGTCTGACCGCACCAAAAATTGTGGTTCCTCCCTGATGATTATATATGCCAACGTCATGGAATGGTCTGACTGAATCTGGATTGGATGACCCTCAAGTAAGATGATCCGATGTGACAGACACAGCCAAATGACAAGAAAATCAAGATTGATAAATGGGAACTCCTCTAATGACCAGGTCCCCGAAGGGCAAGGCCACCAACTGGTAGTGGAGGGGTACCCACAGCGTAATTAAAGAATTGTTGATGTGCTGGAAAAATGGTGGACTTGAAAAAAGACATTCAGAACTTTGAAAACCACAATAGGACAAATTACCCCTCTGGGCTTGGAAATAGGGAACATATTGGAGTAAAACCCCTGAAACTGTTCTACTACAGGAAATGGGGCAATTACACCTTGATCTGAGAGGGCTTAATGTAGATCTTCTACTCTGTACAGTGACACAGAAAAGTTGGAGGTGAGAAAACTGAGGAGGGCAGGGAGTAACACTCTAGTTTCTAGCCCTGGGATACCACCTCCTGCACCCAAGCATCCGAGATGCAAGCTGTCCAAGTGGCCACAAAGGTTAACAAACTGGGAGCACACTTTCATACAAAGGAAGCCTTATCAAAGGAATTGACAGACTTTGGGTGCCAGAACTTGCGAGTGGATCAGGAGCCTAGGGGGATCTCGGCATGGAGGTTGAATGACTAGTGAAACAAAAAGGGTTTGTTTTTTTAAAGTTAAAGAGAGAGAAGTCTGTTCCTTAGGCTTCTTCCACTAATTAGCATCCTTGATGGTGTTGTCAAGTGCTGGTCTGAAAAGATGCTGTCCCTCAAAGGCCATGCAGATTAAACACTTTTTACATAAGGGTTCCCTACGCATATACAGTGACAGCAAAGAAATGTGCGAAAGGTCAGGACAGGAGGCTTCCAGCAAATCGCCATAGCTGGAGTTTAACGTCACAGCCATCTGCTCCATGCGTACCTTTAGAAAGGGATCAACTGCAGCAGCGGTTAGACTTTTCTAAGAGATTTTGACCAGTCAGACAAATTAAGGCCACAACCAAAATCAAATGAACGGCAAGATCTTGCAGTGAAAACAGAGTTTTTAGAAAGGGTTTCAAACCATTTCTTAGTTGGGTTCATAGTAAATAGATAACTTCTGCACAAATTTCTCAGAAAACTAACTGCAAAAAATGTTAGAAAATTAACTTACCCATGGCACTCCACCACCTCTCCCGGCCCCTGCTGTTCATACCTTGGTATGCAAGTGCCAGCCTGACCCACACCCAACCTCCACCCCCACACACACCGGTGCAACTCCTGCATGGAAAGGTATGAACAATGAGGGTCAAGAGAGGCGGCAGAGTGGTGTGGGCAAGTTCATTTTCTCACATTTTGTGAACATACATTTTCATTCACCGTCCCGCAGGCTTACTACCTGCCATTTCTGGTAGTACCGACTGGTCCCCAAAGACGGGTTTTCTTCTCCAGTCATATCAAGATCCATCTCACCAATTATATCCCGTAGGTCAAGGGCCGGCTCACATTCCAGGGTGGAAGAGAAAACAACCAAAAAGACTAGCTGCCTTGGGACCGTGGATTCGGTAAATATTACTATTATATATTGGGGAGGAAATAATTTTTATTTTTTAAGCCAGTCTGGAGTTTAACTTAAATGGGAAACTGTGATGAGAGCACAATGGTGGCTGCCATTGCTAACCTTTCCTTTTGAGAATGCTAGTTTCCTCACCGTCATGGTGATACTTTGGCTTTAAAGTACAACTGTACCTTTGAAAAGTTCTAATGAAAAATTCCCTACCCCCCTGAGTGCATCTCACTAGGTCCAAAATTACCTTCAGCCTTGATCCAGCAAAAGGTGTGCGGATCTGCACAGAGCCACACAGTGAAGATTGCTGGATCGGGGCTGAAGGTAAGTATTTCATCTAGTGGGAGGCACTCAGGGTAGGGGGGAGGTGTTGGTGAACTTATGTAAGGAAAACTGTACAACGTTTCCCTCACCCCACTGAGTGTATCCCACTAGGTATTATCTTTGAATTCTAAATAATAATCTTAGAACCCAGGAGTTCTGGGATAGTATAGAATTCTGGCATATCTTAGTGATCTGAGATTATCTTAGAATTGTATTTCAGCAGTCACTAGGAATCTTATGAAGTTAACCATACAAAACAAAAATTTAAGGAAATATTACACGTACCTCATTTTAGCCATGTCCACAAGCACCTTGTTGGTAGCTAGCACAGCTGGTGGAATGTCCTTCTCACTGGCTATTTTCTGCCTAGCTGATACCAACTTGCCATACAGTGTAGTCTGTAGAAAATAAACATAAATTGGTATTTTATAAGAGAATACAGTTTTGACAAAGTGTAGTAAACACATGGAGAGATGGAAATCCAAGTTTGTACTAAACAGCACCTGTTCTTATAGAAGAAAAAATGCAATAACTTTTCTGTTCAAAAACAAAAAAAATATACAATTCTGTGTTGTTGGGTTTCCAGTATGAAAGACTTAAACTCCATTTACACATTTGCAGAGAGGCAATTTAGTCCACGTTAAGGATGTGTTAGCTTAAAGACGTGGGATCTTTACCTCCACATCCTGAAATGGAGCTTCAACTCATCACAATTAGTCAACCACTGTATTTGGCATTTGTATTAGATTGTCTTGTAAATTATGTCAATTTTATGAACACCCACTGATATCTGATTGTTATTCTTCTGTTATAATACGGCAGTCGGCAACTGTCCTGCATTTCAGTGTAAATACAAAGGTACGCTTTGCCAAACGTAATACTGCGCTACTGTTGTCTCCTCCACAGTCAATATTCTTGCACTACCCTAAGAAGGAATTTTTTATTGAAAAAATCTCAGCTTGCGGTCCTCTGTCGCTGTGTACACAAAGCTATCAATAATCTTCCAAGCTGCATGAGCCCCCACTTTGGCATCACACCACTGCATTTGATTTTTCCCAAGGAATTCAAAACACCCATGTTTCATACTTAGCAGCCACATTCCTCACCTTTCCAATATGTGCAATAAAGTTAACTACATCACGCCACCCAAATACTAGGAAAAAGAGGAAACGAGGAAGAAAGACTTGCCATGTGGGGTCTGCAGCCATTTTAGTCTTTAACTTCCCATTCTGATCGTTGAAGAGTTAAAAACAGCCAGGGTAGAGGGATTACTGCCCACATATATGGCACCCCTAATTTGTCATTCATATCAGGCCCAGCACTGTATTGCTTAAAATTTGCCTATAACATATTTATATTATCCCTGTATAGTTAATACAGGCGGTCTATACCCGATTGCCCAATGACTGTCAGAAGTTTCTGCCCAGTGATTGCTTTTGCCAATTGAAGGGCAATGCAGTATCCAGGTGCTGGGAGATGTAAGGCTTTCTGCAGTCATTTTCCAATTCTCTTGCAAACACAAGATGTCACTAAACAAAATGTGAAAATGTGAACATAGGCTCTGGAAATGAGAGCATTACCGTGTATTCCTATTTTTGCAGCCAAACTGGGATAATACCTACTATATATGTGTTACATGTTCTCATTTAAATAGCAAAACTTAAAAATATTTAAAATTGCTCTTTACCCTTTAAATCCTGTTTTCCGATAACTCCAGGACTGAAAATGTAAGGTAATCCTTTCTATGTAATGTTTATGCAGGAGCTGGGAATTGTGTTTGCCATAATTAACCCTGTCTGTGCTGTGCTGGCAGATTTCATTGTTAGCTAGGTATACATAACTGTTTGTTCTTACAAAGGGTTTATAATCATTTATAACCTTGTGATGTCATCATAGGGTCTCTATCAGGATTCTTGAAGCAACAGCCTATGGGGAGGGGTTAAAGGAGGACTATGGGGTTAAGGCTTTTCCCCATAGTTCTCCTTAGGGTAACGGGAGGACACAAACTAGCGTCCTCCCGCCACCCAAGGCTCAGTATACCGCGAGCTGTAACTTGTATGTAACAATTATGTCTGGATCCGCCCAGCTGTGTGACTGACAGCTGGCTCTGCCTATCTAGAGGCAGAGCCAGCTGTACCCGCCCCTTCCAGTCCCTCCCCTGCCACGGCAGAGAGCCGTGACAGGATCGAGAGGTGAGCGAACGCTGGTATGTTTTCGCTCAACTCCCGATCTACTAAGCCGACCTGTGACAGTTTCATTGTCACAGGTCGGCTAGAACTATGAGGTGAGTGAATAGCACTCACCTCATAGTTCTCCTTTAACAAGGTGCCTTACGTAGCTTTCTGCACACCAAGGCACACGTCACCTCTTTCTCAGCAAGTTCTCTCTCCACCCCTCCCCTCTGCTCTACACAAATCTGTAGATGCCTTTGGCCTGCCATCTCAGGACACAGCTCTAAGCAAGGTAGTAGGAGTTAAATGTCATGCTCCAAAACATTCCCTACCTCTCTTCTGCCATCTCCCTGTGTGGTCACTTGCAAACATTACTGAATATCTCTGTCAGTAACAAAGTTGACCGGTTGCTAACACTGCTTTATTTACTGCCTGCACACCCATCCACACAGATATCTAAGAGTCCTGGGTAGGACATCACCGTTCTTCCTCTTCACAATTCTCCAACTCACTTCCCTTTTCTCTAAGTTTATCATTAATGAACGGCAGTGTCAGACGTGACTGTAAAAACGTTTGGTTTTATTTAGTGTCCAGAATCATCCTGCAGCAAAAACAGGGGAGCTCTACTCCTCTGTCCCTGGCAGGCTACACACAGTTACATTTAAAGAACCAGGGCTGTGTGAATGGGTGTGCAGACAGCTGCACCGGCAGGAACAAGGGAGCAGAGAACTCCCGTCTTTTCTACAATAAACATAAAGCAAGTAAGCAAAGTGGCTCAGCAGGCAGTGGCAATAGGCAAAGAGCCTTACCGAATGGGAGGGTGAATCTATGTTGAGCAGGGGGAGCTGAGCTGGGTAGGGGAGACAGTGTAAGCACCATCTGCTCAGACACGATGCTCATCTCTTTGGACTGCAGGCAGCAATGCTATTAGCACTTCTTACACTGATCCGCTGGGAAGGTAGTGACAAGATCGGTCACCCAAGAGCTAGGGAGCAGGCTGTGGTGACTGGCCTTGTATAAAGGAAATAAGTTACTTGTGACTGTCATTGGTCACCATTAAGTAAGCCAGTAACATTTTAGGATCTACAATCAAAGCATGGAAAAAAGAAAAAAAAAGAGAAAATAACCAAGTAATTGCCAAAGAATTGTTTTGCCCAGAGTTCAGCTTTGAAATGCTTCTACAGAGCTATAGAGGCCTGCAAACTGTCAGCATGAATATTTGGTTTGGTGACAAGAGACTCACAATGAATTCAATTCAATTAATGCAATGCTGAGGCCTGAATAGGTCTTTCATGAAATAGAATATTGTCTTGAAAATGTGGCCTCCCCAGATTGTTGTATTGATCCTTCATCTTAACCCACGCCTAATACCCTTTGAATGCAAATTTTGTACTAACATATCACCAAAACTAAAACATTTACCATGATGTAATTATATTATTCATACTAGTAAATGCAAAACTCTAAGAATGGATACTGTAAATAAAAAAAGCAAGCGTTTCATAAAATTTACAGGCAAAGTTGACAACAAACCTGCAGTTCGAGGTCTCTTGCTGAAATTGTGGGTTCAGGTGGCTTACATGGTTGCTGAATTCCCAAACTGCTTCTAATTCAGAAATTAAAGAGAACACACAATAAATACACAAAATGTTTTAAAATGAACTATAGGGGGAAAATAAATATGGCCTTGTATCTGTATACTGTTTCAATTTTTAACTAACCGCCTTTCTAGACATGAGTTAAACAGATAAACTTTCAGATTGATATAGACATAAAGGAACGCACTGCTATAAGTCAAGGTAATAAGTAGGTGGACCAATGCAGACATTAGGGTTGCTGACCTTGCACTAAAATTAAAGTGACACTAAATTCAGGAGTTAAATCTTAGCAATGCATTCAAGTACCTTAACGATTAATAAAAATGTATCTTATTTGTGTATCACTCAGCCGTAGATCCTCAAATCATCTCTGAATTGGTGCTGACACTGTCCTTCCTTCTGGAGGGTGGCTACTTTTGGTCACACAGGGACCATGGGGAACAAATGTAAGCACCCTCCAGAAGGAAGGACAGTGTCAGCACCAATTCAGAGATGATTTGAGGATCTACAGCTGAGTGATGCAAACATAAGCTTCATTTTTGTTAACCGTTAAGCTACTTAAATGTATTTTTAAGATTTAACTCCTGAGTTTAGTGTGACTTTAACCACCATCCAAATGTACATAATTGGCCGGACTAAGGCCTTCTAGCTGTGGGTGGGCATTTTAAAACGTCCCTTGTGCCTGGCGCACACAAGCGGGGAAACTGTCAAAATTTGAAACAGCCACCTACGGCTGCTTACATACAAGCGGTCCAGCATCTGTGGAGCTGCCCGATCGCTTGAATGTTGTGCCTTCGTGCGAAACAACCAACCGCCGCGCGCGCACGATCCCGGGTTTCCATGTGCTCCGTGCGGGCCTGGGACCAGCACTGTGGCTGGTCAGGGAGATCAGTTCAGTTCTTCTGATCTCCCCTCCGGTGTTGTGAGTGTGGAAGTGATGTTTATTACATCACTTCCGCATTCAGCTGTCACTTTCCAGCTACAGAAGCCAGAGAAGCTGGTGAAGCTTTCATAATAAAGGGAAAACTGTTTTATTTTTTTTAAACTTATTATATAGTAAAAAAAAAATAGAAAACCCCAAAAGAAAGCTATGTGTCCCCAAAAAATGGTATAAAAATTAATTTCAGTATCAATCCTTCAGTATGCAATCCTTCAGACGAGAACCTGGGAACGCTGAGCATTAAAAATCTCGCAAGAAGAGGCTCCAGCACAGCGAAGTAGTGTGTCTTCATAAAACTTGGGATTAACGTGCCCAGATCTCCCCAGAAGGGTTGTGGTGTCACCCTTGCTAGGTGCCATAGCGAAAGCCAGGTGTAAGGTAATTATATATTTTTTGCAGCAATTTTTCTCTTGAGTTGGTGATGTTGCATTTTAGTGCAAGGTCTGGTTTAAGATAATCATATACTCATTGTATTGCATGTTTTTTTTTATTGTAAATAGAAATGTACCTGGTTTTAGAGGATTCCACTTTAGGAAGCTTCTCAGCCTCTTGGTAGGAGAACTTGCCTTTTAGTGAAAGTTTCTGTAAATGCATGCAATTTCACACAATAATTTACCTTTTTGCAGCCACACAAACAAAAAATGTTAAAAGCTACTGAACAGAACAAAAACATGGAAGCTACCATTGCTGACTTGCTTTTGAAGGTATATACCATAGGGCATGACATGCCCAGTCCCATCTGGGGTAGGGGTAATAAATCAAGGATCATTGCAACAGAACACGCATCTCTGAAAACGAGTCCTCTTGGCAAATTAGCAAAGTAGGCAAAAATTGGCAAAGTAGATAAATCACTCTTGAAAATAATGGCTTTAAATAAAGACACGGGAGCTGTGTTAACTAGGCAAAACCCATATATTTGTTAAGTCCAGCAATATGCAGACCAGCGTTTAAAGAAACCTGCTGCGTGAACAAAACGAACATGACATTTCTAAGCAGGTACCCAAAATACCAGGGGAAAATGTCTACATTTGACCAATTTACTATTTATATCATGAAAAGGATATATAGCTTAAAAAGTGACTTAGCCACCTAAAATAGCAGTCATTGTGAAAAAATAAAACTAACCTGAAGGTCAGTAACAGATTTACTGGATGTTCTATGAGGCGACGGCTGAATGACCACAGGAGAGCGTGGCTGTAAACTGTTCAAAAGTGCAGTTGTTAAAGATATAATTTCCTTATTTGGTTCAAAGCAATATTCTCAGAAAAGCTATTATTAAAGGCAAAAAATGAATAAAGACATTACCTACTTTAATCTAAATGTAGATTTCATAACTGAAAAAACAAGCTGTAAGTCAATCTCCAAGGAATTTCTACAAAAAAACTCAAGACCATTTACGGTCATCAGTACCACCTGTGAACAACCAATAGCAGGCAGATCTATGCTTTGAAATGTCGAATTCTCTGGGCAGTAGTAGCCTAAGACCATATTGGGGAAGAAAGCTCTTTGCTACTAAGAGATTTAGGGCTCCTTCACATGAGAAAAGGCCGGCACGAACAGCTCCGTGCACGGCCATATCGGGCAGCTCCCGGGAAGGACATTGCTGCGTGTGATGCGCAGTTCGTAGTACACAGCCCCTGTCCTTCTCTATGGGAGTACGCATCCGTACGCCACCCTATGCTCACCCCAAGTGCAGGTCCGTATGGGTGCGGGTGTCCCGGCTCGGACGCAGACGGGATTCATCCTGTCAGCGTACGAGTACGGACACCCGCACGGACGTGCAGGGCGGGTGAGTGTAGGATGGTGAATGGCCGCGTACTCCCGTAGAGAAGGACAGGGGCTGCGTACTAATCACATGCAGCACCTGTCCTTTCTGAGAGCCGCCCGATACGGCCGTGCACACAGCACGAAGCTGCACGTGCCAGCCTTTTCTCATGTGAATGAGGCCTTAAAAGGACAACTGCACTTTTAGTGCCCTATGCTGCACAGCGTTTAGAAGAAAAACATCCTGACAGGGTATTCTTCCTGCAGCACACATGCGCCGCTGCTTGTTCCATGTTAATGGATGAGCTGTACCCATGGGAGCCCCCCAATGGAGTACGGCTTATCCAAAGGAATGAATGAGGCCACAGTACACATGTGTAGTAGTAATAGGACCCAGTGGAACGTTTTCCTTGCAAAGTCGGTTCAGCATCGGGAAAAACCGCAGAGTGAAGACGGTGGGAACGGGAAGGAAAGTACATTTTTTTAACCAGACGGGCTGCACTCTGGAGGTGCAGTTTTAGCTAAAGAACAAGTGTACTAAAAGTACAGTTTTTCTTTAACTGCTTGTTGATATCTCATTAGTATCAAATTGATTTCAGTGTGCTGCAAATGTGAAAGCTACTAACAAGCAGCCAAATCTCTCAGTAGCAAAGAGATTTAACCACCTTTGTAGGCCTAGTCTAGTACAGTATGACTGTATCCCTGCATATGGCAGGGAACAGTAAGATATCTTTAAAAATGCAAGGGTAATAAGGGAATAATTTAATGCATTATGTACTAATTAAAGTATGAACATACATGACAATGATTGTAAAGTAGGTACAACTTTATTCCCTTTACGGAGAGCCCCTAGTCGGACTCCTCCCTCTATTTACATATATTGCAGTTCTCTTAGTCTTTTCATTATCATTGATGGTTCCTTTAAAGTACAGTATATCTAATATTCTCCTCAAAATCTTTAATAGATTCCTTTTGCTTCTAGTGAAGTTATTCTGATAAAATATTGCCATTATATAAAAACTGATCAGCTACCTGCCTTAGTCTGCAGTAGTGCAACAGATAAAATTATGATTTTAATGACAAGTTACCTTACGGCAGTGGGTTTGTTAGAACACAACTCTTCATTTGGCTGAAGAAGCAGCGTTGGACTGGACTCATTCGTGGCTTTACTCATCCAGTTCCTGCTCTGTAAACGGCAGGAAAAAAAAATAGTCAAACACAAATCCAAGCAGTTAAAGTTACTAATAGAATTTTGACCTGACAGACCAATTGGAAAATAGGAGATCATCAATATTATATCCACTGTCTATTATAAATGGACCCCTGAAAAACTACCAGGCTTTTACAAATATCTAAATTTGTTATTTAAAAATGGCAATCATTTTATGTCCAAGGAAGGTTATTTTGAAAATCTGAACGGTCTCCATTGAGTAATCAAACAGACCACAACAAGCAATTAGCCTCTTCATAAATGTATCTAATCCCGAAGCATTCCCCCATAAATTGTAATTCCAAACATGCAGTTATGGAAAGGAAAATGCTCATGTAGACGAATCCCTAATGCCTTCCTTGCAATCAGTACTCATCTGATCTCTAAACTAAGGCATGGCTGGGCTGAGGGCATTTGCCCCCTGACTCAGTACTAATAACTTATGTTCAGCTGGTGGCAATGAGTGGCTAATAACTTATGTTCAGCTGGTGGCAATCATTCACAATTTAAACATCAATCAGGGCAGGACCAGCAGTCAGTGGCACATGATGGGCATTATAAAGCTATCTTCCCAGTCAGACTTGTGAGCAGTGTCTGGCAGAGAGGAGTCCAGCATTAACTTCCTTTGCAACTTCAGGGGTGTGGAATTCCTATCGCCCGATGCCTGGGACATGCAGTTCCGTGCACCAGGTCGTTTTTTTACTACATTTAGCCCTGCTTCAGGCCAGCAGCAGGGCTTTTAGCCCTGCTTCAGGCCAGCAGCAGGGCTAAATGTAGAGGGGAGCCGTTTTGTACAAATAATCTCGGGCAGATGTACAGCCGCTTAAGATCACTTGTCACTTGTAAGCAGCCTGATTGTCACTCCCCCTCCGCGAACACCGCCTCTCTACCCGCCCGCTGCATCTCTCCACGGTCGCCATCTTGGTCACTGCCCATTTTTCGGTCACTGCCCGCCGGCTCTCTCCCCGCCGTGGTCACCCGCTCTTCTGGGGGATCCGGGACCACAGCAAATTAAATCAGCTTGGAGAGCGGAGAACGTCCATCCTCCACTCTGCTCCGTGTAAACACTGAGAAGGGAGAGCTGCGCTCGAAGCCTTCCCTTCACAACTGTGCTAGAACTCCTGTATTGGAGGTGACAGGTTCAATAAAGAGAACCTGTCACCACCAAATTCTATAACACATGGGCTAAGTGAAAAAAAATCAAATTAAAAAAAGTGAAAAAAATTATAAAATAACAACAAATAATAATTAAAGTAAATAAAAATTTAAAAAAAAGAAAAATTTAAGTTAAAAAAAGCTATTAAAAAAGTAAAACCCACTGCCCCGCCATCTGCATGCAAATAAACACACGTGTAGGGCATTGTGTGTACGCTTAGTGCTGCCCCCATTTCACTGTGGCAGCAGTGCTCTCTAACGCGCACAATGCACATTACAGAGTAAGTTCACTTTACCAAGTAATTTGAGAAAATGGAATTACCTGCTCAAATCTGGCCAACTCTCCCCCTGCCTTCTTGCTATACTTACCTTTCAGCAAGCAGTCCTTCCCCTCCACCTGGTAGAGGTGCACTATCTGTACCCCATACTGCCATCCAGTGCTGCCCTGTGCCATGTATTCTGAATTTCGCTTGCAAATTAGCACTGTCAAATAGTTTTGGCTAAAATAATTTTTTGTATCACGGCAAGTACGTTAATTGTCGTGAGAGAGAAGTAGACTGGGCCCCTACTTTAGTCCTTGGACAAGAACTTTTTTTTTTTTATTTCTACACCCCTGAACTCTGAGATGTCATGTGATAAACTCCAAAAGCTTCAAGTGAATCATATGCTGAAAGATGTGTCACAATAAGCCATTCTTTTTTTTTAAATTAGAAATGCCCAGCTTTCACCATGTCCTATAAAGCACCATGACAAACTTTACAAGGCAGATTTTCTTTAGCCCACAAAAACCTGTTCCTACCAAGAAAGGGCTAGTTTGTTATGTTTTTCCCCCAAGGCCAACCTTTCCTGCTCTACACTGTAGCTAAACCTATAAATGGACATTGAGTATTGGGTAGTCAAAGTCAACACAGGATCACCTTACTTACTATCTTTACTCTGCAAAGTGAACATACTGTACACTTTTCAAATAGTCTCTATTGTTAATAAATCAACCCCATTGAACGAAACAGCTATGTGAGGACGATCACTTTCCTTATTCTGAGTCCCAAAGTACAGACAGTAGAAAAGGTGAATGTAACAAAATACAAAGTTTGCACTACCTTGGACCTGTGATGGCAGCTCAAACTCAAGTATTTTATTGAGGTTTAGATTAATTTGTTATGCAAAGCAAGTCACTTCCAAATTAAATAGCAATTATTAGGCAACAAAGAGATACCAACATATCACTTGCTTTGAGGTGCTTTGAAAGGTTCATCAACTTCAGGTCTTGCTCACACAAAAAAAAAACACAGCAGGGTTTGCAGCAATTTATTACATAAAAAACAATGTAAACAAGTGTACTAGTTTACAGAACCAATCCAATAAGAAAAAATATTCAGTGCAATATGCACTACCCCACATGCAAACGTGAAGACCCATTTTAGCTACTGCTTGCTGCTTTTCTGTACATGTCTAATATGTAGATTTTTCTCTGGCTTTAAAAGCATCATACACATACCAGGTAGATGCAGAAAAACCTGTACTGATCATACATGATTTTTCAAGAATACATTTTTATTTAATCTCATTTCATATACAATATCTACGCCATATTATAGAATATAAACAGTAACGTCTACTGATCACACATGATTGTTGTATTCATTTGTATAGATAGTACAGTGCCACATACGCACATGTAGTCATTTTAGGGTTACTAGTAAGACAGTGAATGTGACTAAAGATGTCTGTAGCAGGGGCCAATTATGCACCAGTTAAAGCTACAGTTTGGTCAAAACGAAAATGATATGCATTTAAGGACCTTACTCTACATGCCCAGGCTTTTGGCTTTTATCCCTGCATAGTTGTACTGCACTACATACAATCAGCTGGATGCCATTAATCTTAGGTTCTGGGAACCTCAACTGATGCCACCCACCATGTCCTTAATATATCGCTGACAGAAAGAAAGAAAGCTGCACAGAATAATCTGCCTTGAAGAAACTTACCCACTCCGAATCAGTTGCAGCTGTTTATTGTAATCTAGCTGTCTTGTTATTTTACTTGACTGCAAAAACGCAGTTTACAGGTAAAATCACTGGACCCTCCACCTATAACACTGTGCAATGCTTCCTGGACAATATTAGCAGCTCTTGTATTAAATTGCTATTTAAAATTTTACCTTGGTTGTAAGACCACATGTAGTTGCAAACTTGCTGTGACCAGTGGACTCTTGGAGATAGCCTTCAGTGATCAACACTCGTGCCAAAGCCTTCCAGAAAACCTCAGTCTGAGATTTTCCCCGACCAAACAGAGGATGGCAACGATATCGGTCTGGTAACCGCTGAGAAAACTATAATTGCAATATAAAAACATTGTCTTACATTGAAGAAAAACATCTTATATCTATTTGTGAAATGTGTAACAAAAACAAATCCTCACAGAAGGAAAGCTCACAATATATTTATAATCAACGCTTATGGATAGATCTATGGAAAGATTTTAGTTTAGGATAGTGATAGGATTTAAATTTAAACAAACAGGGTTCCTAGGGAGAAACAATTCTGTGCCCCCTATATAATGAAATTCTCACTTATTCAGCATAAACTTCTACCATAAAAACTAGTAAGGGCCTACTCCCTCCCAAAAATGTTGTATCAGTTACTACATTCAGAAGAGATCAGCTGTATAAACATATAACAAACAAACAAAACAAAAAACACAAAGTAATCCTGACAAATGATCTATAGCAGGGGTGCCCATAAGGTCGATCGCGATCTACCAGTCGATCGCGTAGCGATCACTGGTAGATCGCCATGTCCTCTCCTCCCGCCGCTTCTCTGGATCCCCGCTGCTCTCCCCAGCGGGGATCCGAGAAGAAGTGAAGGAACCGGCGGCGGGGGAGGGCGGAGGACGGAGCCGCTGTCACTAACTAATGCAGAGCAGTGGGGAGAGAGAGAGAGACGCTCGGCCAGGATCTGACAGCCGGCGCCTCTCTCTCCCCTCACTGCTCGTCCGTTCTGTCACAGCGGCTCCGCCCCATCCCCCCGCGCGGCTCGTCCTATCCCCCGCAGCCTCTGCCCGGGAGAGCAGGGGGATCCAGAGAAGTTGCAGCCCCCCTGTGCGTGGACGAGCGGCAGAGGATCGGTACATGTCACTAGTATGTACCAATCCTCTGTGTAGGACAAACACTGGAGCGATCGGCTGATCACTCCAGTGTTTGTAAATAACTGGGGACACATAGTACTATGTGTCCCCAGTTATAAATGAATGAACAGGAGGTGATTTACATCACCTCCTGTTCATTCATAAGTTTCTCAATGGGGAGAAGCACTCTGTACAGAGGCTCCTCCCCATTCAGAAACAGCTTGATAGTAAAATATTTTCTTAATGAATGGGAAGCCTCTGTGCTTTCCATTCATTTAGAATAGAGGCTGCAGAAAAAGAGATTGAGGACTTTGTGTCCTCAATTTCTTTTTCTATTTTAAAAGGGAAATATCAGGGGGCTTTTTAGACCCCTAATATTTCCCCGAAGCCCCCCCAAGAGAAAAAAAAAAAAAATTATGAAAATTTAAAATAAATAAAAATAAATAATGAAATTAAAATAAAAAATAGTAAAAAATAAATTAAAAAAACTTTGTTTTTTTTCTTGCCTCAGGCGCAAAAGGAGCTGGCTACGGCTATGCTCCCGTGGTGCTCGTGCGGCTGCCGGCTGAATGTGTCAGACGCTGCAGATGGAAAGGTGCAGGACACCCCATGTGCAACGTCGGCCACACGAGCACCACGGGAGGACAGGACGCCGGGACCTGTAATGTACTGGAATGTAAGCAGGCCGACTCCCTGCGTTCCGGTGCGGGAGGGGGTGTGGAGCTGTATTGAAGTCAATGGCATCGCCCACAGTGCGATCGCCCGCACTCGGAACGCAGGCACATTAGTGCCTGCATTCCGGTTCAGTGCGATCTGCAAAAATAGTGCTCGCGGCATTTTTGCGGATCGCACTGGACTGGAACACAGGCACTAATGCAGGCGATCGCACTGTGGGCGAGGGGCCTGCCTGCGCAGCCCACGCCCCCTCCCGCTCATGAATGCAGGTGTTTGTTCGTTGGTAGATCTCAATGAGCTCGTCATTTGAAAAGTAGATCTCCAGATGAAAAGTAGTGGGCGCCCCTGATCTATAGGATATGTGCCAGGCTTACAAACTGGCGGAGATAAACTTCATGAATGAGCAATTACTTCGGAAATTCAATATTATATATCTGGAGGCTAAAGTAGAATAGCAAAGGATCAGACCAGGCACAAGCTTCATTTAGCAGATTTAATTAGAACTGCAGCTGGGAACAAGCAGCAGGCACTTCAAAATAAAAACAGAAGCTTGCAGGCCCCTATTTACAAGAAATTTTCATATGGCCTACAATATGATTGGCTGCCAAGGCCTACATCACTGCAACTAACATTAAATATGACTTTTCTGCAGACGTTATGTCTGGTAAGTTGTTCTAGACCCTTCTATAGAAATTCTCTCTCAGCCAAAGCACTTGGACTGACACATGCTCATGTGCCGAGTGTTTATGTATGCTTTTAGGGCCCGTTCAAACCATCCAGTGCGTTCATTGCACAGTCCCGTGGCATGAACGCACTGGATGGCACGATCAAAGCCTCCCAGCTTTCAGGGGCGGGAGGGGGCATGGTGGTGCTATTAATTTCATTGGCACCACAGACACGCCTCTGGTCCTCAGTGCGATTGCCTGCACCAGAACGTGTGGTACCGCAATGTCCTGTGCTCCAGCACTACATGGTGTGAACGGGCCCTTAGGGTTCATCTAAAGTTTCATCGTGAAAGGCAGAAACCTGTCTCATGTCAAACCTCAGATTTATGAAATGCTGCCTGGATAAAAGACATTTTTAAAACTTCCAAACACGACTTCATTTATAAATTGGACACTCTTCCTAATACCTAGATTGTAAGACTCCTTCATGAATGAGGCCCGGAGAGGCTAAAACTGGATATCGAAGCAAACAACCAAATCTCCCTGTTGGGGAGATTTCCGACAGACTTCTTGCCACAAGAACAGGAAGTGAAAGGAAAACTCTCCAACAGAAGCATATGAAGAGAAACACTTTTTAGTAGTGTTGGAAAGGATAGAACCTATTTTTTTCTGTCTGTATCTCTGCTGGAGAGTTGTATCCTTATTTTGTGTCAGGTCCCTAGAACAGAAAGTAAGAGCAAATCTTTCTCTCAGAGAAACAGACAGCAATACAAACACTGTTCTTTGTGTTAAAAAGGAAAGGGTTAAATGCACCGCCACGCCCCCCTCCCGCCCCAGAACGAAGGGGGAAGGTTTGTGAGCAATTGCGGTGCATTCCAGCAGCTGCCGCTCTGGAAAGCACCACAATTGGTGTGGACAAGCCCTAATGGCAAAATCAAATGCTTTGATGAACAATTTTGAGTGAACGTTCAAAAAAAAATTCTAAAAGTGTATGGCCGGCCTAAGCTTCACACTACTTAAAGATTTGTAAAAGCCTGCTAGCAACGTGTTAGATTTGTAAAAGCCTGCTAGCAAAGGGACAGTACTCCTATTAAGATCTGTATTTAACATTCCCAAACTGGAACTAACGATTTCTTAAATGGCTTCAACAAAACTGCCAAGCTTCCTGAACGCTTTGCACGGTCTGTGCAAAAGGTTGCTGTGCCCTGCACTTATCTTTTAAGCCTTGTTCACACAGGCTTCAGCTTGTGTAACAGCCAGAGTAATGAAAGACGCAGGGCTGTACATTAAAGTAACCCTGTCAACACAGGGTCACTTGTATGTAAAACATAGCTTCAAAAAAAGTCTGCATAAAGTTACCTTTTCAGCAGCCTGTTTCTTGAAAAAGCACCACTTCACTGCTCCATGTCCTCTGTAACCATCTGACTGGTCAGATGGGTTGAATTATTATCAAAAGTACCTGCGCTAAGGTAAAGGACGAATAAGCTGCTGTGCTGAATTAGTGTTGTAGAAAAAACCCTGTGATAATTATAACAAAATGCACTGCGCTAAAACAATGAATGTGAATGTAATAATCAAAAATCACTGCGCTGGGAATGAGTGACTCAAAATCTAAATAGACCAGCAGCAACTATGTGTGTAAGTGAGTCTATTGTGTGGCAGATAAGTTGCGCTCGGTCTAGTTGTCATTGGGTGTGAAAGTGATCTCTCAAAACCAAAGGGGGGAGATCACCTTCAGATAACAAAATAGGATCGACTGTTTGTTTTAATTTATTATGTCCTATATTGTTCTATATTGTGATAAGAGTCAAATTAGTAGATCTGTTAGGAAGTAATTATATAGAGGGGTAGGCAGTCAGAAGGAGCGACTATTTATACAGGAAAATATATTGGAAAATATATTGTTAACATAAGGGTATGTTCGATCGAATTCTCATATGCTTTATACATGGTTGGGAAGAGAATATAGATTATACTCTATGGAATCTTAAAAAAAAGTTAATATAGTGCATAATATATAATCTATATTCTCTTCCCAACCATGTATAAAGCATATGAGAATTCGATCGAACATACCCTTATGTTAACAATATATTTTCCTGTATAAATAGTCGCTCTTTCTGACTGCCTACCCCTCTATATAATTACTTCCTAACAGATCTACTAATTTGACTCACAATATAGAAGAATATAGGACATAATAAATTAAAACAAACAGTCGATCCTCGATTGCCTACCTCTCTATACAACCACTGTCTAACGTAGGTACTTAGGTGACCCTTACCACAAGTTAGAAGGATATAGGACCATTTATTCTGAAATGACTGCTTAGGATATTTGTATTTGAGCCTATTAACCCCGTAGTTCCAGTTTTGAGAAGAACTAGAGCGCACTGGGCTGCACTTTATTTTGTATTTTTATTTTTCGTTTTTTATAACGTATCACTTGTTGTTTAACTATTTACTGGATTTTATATATAGGTGCTTTTATTGATTGTTTATTCACATATTATTGCTTCATGACTATGCTTATACGGATGCTTTCAATATAACTGATTTGTTTAGCCAGCTAAAGCTCACCACACACATACAATACACTCAAGTACCACCGGGTTGTGTTTTGCAGCTTCAACCACTAATTCACTAACACTAGTGGAGACATCTACTTTATATTTAACATTTTTTATTTTATTTTGTTATCTGAAGGTGATCTCCCCCATTTGGTTTTGAGAGATCACTTTCAGACCCATTCACAACTAAACCGAGCGCAACTTATCTGCCACACAATGAATGTGAACGATTGTACAAATCCATATAAATATATGCAGATTAAAAAGATTAACAGTGTGTATCCATATATTAGTGTAAAACAATGTATCACTCTTGTGATAAGCCAATAAATGACCTCAACAAGTGCCCGCCAATCGACGTGTTTCATCATAAAAGACTTTGTCTGGACTTAGTCATTTATTGGCTTACCACAAGGGTGATAGATGGGTTGAATACCTGTTTTCCCCACCAGCTTGTATGTCCTACAGTGATGTATGAGCCAGCAGGAGAAATCACAGCAAGTGTTGAGGGAGCAGGACTTTTACAAATGTGTAATTTGCAGATGGTGGTGGGCAGTGAAACGGTGGCTTTTCAATAAACAGGCCTCCCAAAAGGTAAGCATATGCAGCTGCTGGGTTTTACATTTAAGTGTGTACATTTGTACTGTGCTGACAGGGTCACTTTAATGGTCAAAAAAAGCATGGTAGTGGGTTTTCCTGACAAGCAACATCTAAGCCTGCACTAGCAGTTTCTGACAGTTCCATTTACCTTCACAGATAAATAAAGCCTTTAAAGGAGAACTATGAGGTGAGTGCTTTTCACTCACCTCATAGTTCTAGCAGAGCTGTAGCTCGAGGTATACTGAGCTTAGGGTGACGGGAGGACGCTAGTTTGTGTCCTCCTGTTACCCTAAGGAGAACTATGGGGAAAAGCCCTGACCCCCATAGTTCTCCTTTAATTCCTTCTATAAAATCTGTTTTAGTACCTAGAAACTTCAGATATATTAGCTGCGCTTTCAAGATGTAGTTCATTTTGCTTCCGAACAAGTGCTTGGGCAGCCTCTCAATCATTTTACCTCGGAGGAAACAATTTCCAAGTCTCAGGGAACCCCTGCTACAATTGATTACAGCTACAGTACATAAATGCAATCAAGAAAATGTAGCAAGGTTTAAAAAAAAAAGAAGAAATAATCTAGCATACCTGGAGTATTTGACACCCAGGGCAGTTCATTTTAACGCCCCCCTGTACTGGCACAAAATAATTTTCAGCAAAATTCTTGAAATGAAAATATATGTCAGAATAAAAGGAAGCCCTTACAATGGTGGTTAGTGGAATATCGCCCCTTGCATTGGTGGTTAGTGGAATATCGCCCCTTGCATTGGTGGTTAGGGAAATATTGTCCCTTGCATGGGTGGTCAGTGAATCTGCTCAAGGAACCTCAGGAGGAACCCCAGGGTTCCACAAAACCCTGGTTCAGAAAAGCTGCCTCATACTGTGTTTTGATCTAAACTGTACACGAATAATTAGTGGTTTATTAACAGGAACACTGACTAATAATTAACTGAAAGTGATATCTTGACATTAAAAGCAGCAAACATTGAACACTACAGAACAATGATTGCTGCCTTTGCAGACTGATTTGAGAAACATCTCATTAAATATGATCAGACAAGGAAAACCACCTATTTTTTTCTTTTTTTTTTTACTTTAGAGGTTTCCTTTCTGGAGATCTCTTTATCTTTCATCCTAACAAAGGCAGTATACAATTTCATCAATGGCAACTTCCTAATTCGAAAGTTCCCAGGAGAACTTTCACTTCACCAGACTGACTAGTTTTTCAGATAATAGACGAAACCTGATCCCCCCTCCTGTGATTTATTTTGGGACTGTCTGAAAGCCCATCTGCAGCTAGTTATCTGAGGGATAAAATGTACAGGTGTAGGAAAAACAAAAATAATTGTTTCATCAGGTAGAAAGAATTTTAAATATATAGCCTAAAAGGCTTATTAAATATGTATATATTGCATTTAATGCTAAGACGCTTTACAGAATCTTTATTTTTATGTAACATGGAAAAGACAAGTGAACTGAGAAAACTAATTTACGTATGCAAAGGTTCCAGTATTGTGCAAATCATGGGACAATTGACAACGTTTAATGCAGCAATTGTTTGGCATTATTAGCTTATTTGTTCATAACATGAAGCCACTGCAAGACCTTCATTTCACCAATGTCAAATGTAGAGCTCCAAAGCACGTAGGTCAACTAAAAAGCAACTAACCTCTGCAGTAGTTTCTAACATTTCCCTAGCATCTGAATGCAACATTCCTGTCCTAGGGTGTCAACCCTCACTGTCCTGACTCTATAGAGGAGCGGGGTAATTACCCTGGACTGCCCTCCTGGTTTGGCCTACAAACACCCTCCTCCTCATCTCCATTACATAAAGGGGAATTGTCTTGTAGTTCACAGACGGTAGCTGAGAAAGCTGACAACATTAAGATGTCAGTTCAATGCACATAAAGTTACAGACACTGGAATTCTGGCAAGTTCAATAGGCATTTCTATACTTGCAGAAAACTTTATAAACCTGAAAATGAATGCAGTCACCACATCTAAGGACTGATAAGCTGCAGTATATTTAATTTGTATTCTTGGGTATTCTTTAACATTTTTGAGAAGGAAGGTAGACAAAATAAACAGTGCATCTAAATCTCTCACTCAAAGGATTTAGGGCCTATTCACAACAGCAGCATTGGGCTGCGTTGGCTAACAGTCCCAAGGCAGGAACAAGGCAATATCCTGTATGACGCACTTGCATTAGTGTGCTAAAAAGAAGTAGAACATGTTGCATTTCTGTGCAACACATTCCGGCTTGCTGCATTGCAACACGCTACAGCACTTACTCTACTCTAGGTATAAAAGCACAATAAAGCATATTAAAGAATGCTAGTCATA
This sequence comes from Nanorana parkeri, assembly GCF_000935625.1. NCBI lineage: Eukaryota > Metazoa > Chordata > Amphibia > Anura > Dicroglossidae > Nanorana > Nanorana parkeri. Next base: position 145,764 of record NW_017307832.1, read on the forward strand.
TTAAACATTAACCCTTGCAGTGGGGCTACCCCCTGCACTGCAAGGGTTAACTGCTCATTTTGGTCCAGAGATTCTATAAAAAAAAAAAAAAAAAAAAAGATACTCTCCTGATCATCGGTCCCGTCTGGCTAGTAGACCAGTCATCGCAGCCTCTTCTGCACCGGGTTCAGGTGGTCTAGGGATCATTCACTTGCACTGGACGGGAGAACGCTGAGAGATTCTACATGCGGAGCGGAGGGGGAAAGAGGTGAGCGAACACCTCTGCGGAACTGAGGATCGGGTGAGTATATCTTTTTTATTTTAGATCCTAGCAAAAATTAGCAGCTGCAAGGGTTAATGTTTAATATGCTTAGAGTTCTTCTTCAATACATTAAAAAGGTAAAAATAAATAAAGCACAACAATGTGTGCTAAAAACACATTGCAGCATGTGTTAAAATGTACACCATCATGTGTGTTATGTGCACTAAATCATGTGCATTGCAGTGTGAATGGGCCTATAGTGCATCTTGGAAACATTTTTAGGCCTACTTTAGTCCCGTACGCATCCATAGTGTGGTTATAGTTTTGGCAGTGTTGGGTAGACCACAGATACATAAACTTTAGACTGCATTTTGAGATTTTCTTTCAACTGTATCAAGAGCAGTTTTTTAAAATAACACTGACATTCTAATTGGAAAGACATAAAGGCCAATTTCAAATATATTTTCTTTAGAGACTGTAATTCAGTCACTTTTCCATGCTGCAAATCACTGAATAAAAAATAAGTCCTAGATATATTACCATACTCCTGTCAAAATAACCATATTTTTGTATCCTTTTTAATTCAGTCTTTAAAAAAAATATTGAAGTAGACCAAAAAAGCCAACAAATTTCCATTAGATTTATTTGTAGACTTGTGTCTTAATAGTCTCAACAAGTCTGGAAACAGTTGAACTGGTATCTGAACATCCCTACATATCGCATTTTTGTGCAGCGTATTCCAACTCGCTCTAATGCAGCGCATACCAATAAATTAAGGAATAACAAAAAAAAGCTTTAAACCCCCCAAAATATCAAAGTACTAATTGACATTTTTTTTATTTTCAACATGTACTTCTCAATTAATCTGATATAATAGAGCTTGGAACCAGTAAGTGGCTAGTATGTCTTCTGTCAGGGCCTTACAACCATTGGCTCTTCACAGTCCACTAAATCTTTGGGTTTCTAGAAGACTGCAGGGTGAGGGGGCTACCCTATAGCTGATCTACCCTTGCCTGTCCACTACATTGCACCTTATTCTAGGGGTGTTGTATAAGCAGGTTTTCCATGGTCATGCCACAAACCGAGTTTGCTTAGTATGTAATTTTGCTCTGATTTATGCAGTGTTTTATTCAAGTATATTCTGAACAAGCATTTGTTATTTCAATATAACAGATGCTGAATTAGAATGCTGAACAATAGCTACACTTTTACTTTGTTTTGAAAATGTAGGAAGGAACACTTTTACAAGTTGCTCTGAGTTCTCTATAGGTTTCCATATAGTCTCTTTTCATCACAGTAACATCCACCTCTCGAGGACTTTGCAGCCTTGGATAAAAAATACAAATCAATACAATAAAATGCAGCATCCAGAGTTTTTTTTTCCCAATGTATCACAACACAATGCATTGGCTCTGCTGACCATGGATTTTTTTTCTTTTTGCACGCACTGGAAAATGCAGGAAATTGTATTACAGTGGTGTGGAAAAGCTATGTGGGTGAAGCAAAACGATAGCGTTACAGAAAAGTGCAGGATAGCTCAATATAGTGTGCAATAGGATACATAAAGATAGAGAAGGATGTGAGTGGGATACAAAGTGTAGAGAAAGCTGCAGAAAAATGTAGGACAGCATAAGATGTCAGTTGCTGAGTTATAAAGTTAAGGAAAATATCAAAAATAATGGCAGGACAATGAATGTTATCTGTAGATCTAACCATAATAATGGATGCCTTGCAGTGGGGTGGTAAGACATTTTAGCAAATATAGGATTTAAAATTGTACTGCAGATACTTACAGATCCACGAAGAAATAAGACAGGGACACCAGTGCCAAATTTTTCGCCCAAAGCTTCTACTGCAGATAACAGCTGTAGAGCCTGTGGACCAAAATCTTCAACACGGTCTTCTACATCTTTGACTGGAAGGTTATATTTTAATCTACAAAACAGAAATAAGTTATTGTTTATCACAGTTACACTGACATCTTCATTCTCTCCAATGTTCTCTGGAATTAAAAATATTGAACCCCCTTACTAATATGCATTTCCTACGATCCTCCTCAGCTCAGTTTAGTGGCCATAATGCTGTATTTTCCAGATTCACCTCCAATGCAGGCACTTGCCACAACTGTGGTCCTAATTGGGTTAGGAGGGGGGAGTAGCGGTCACAGTTTTAAGCAGGCTTGTGCTAACTCCAAGCCCAGGTAACATTTCCTGAAACTTAAGGCTGTAGAGCAGGAAATGAGAATTATCTGCGGATTAGAACCGGCAGGGTGCCCATGCCTCCTCCCCCATCCCAACAGGCTAGCAGTTGATTTCAGGATCTTCCAGAAGGTGGGGAAAAAGGATTTCCTCTAATCTAGAGCTGGGAAATTGATCCACAAGACCAGGGACTACCTGGTCCTCAGGGGCAGGTAAAACAGTTCAGAAACTGGGCCAACTTGTCCCAAGATAAGAGGGTGTAGTACTGAGAGAGTCAGGGGTGAAACTGAACAAAAGGCGCTGCCTCAGAGTGTTACCCACGACTCTCATGCAATAGCTGAAAGGCGAGCAACCCCAGGACTGAAGGACAAGGATTTGAATAGATAAACGATTTTTCTATGAAATCTAACTGAATCATTCTGACATCCAGGCAATTAGAGAGAAGTTGTCCAAAAGAGCCTGCGCTGACTATTTTCTCAACAGGACTTCACCCAAGTGTCCCACGATGGGGATGCAATAGGGCTAACACAGGGGCTGGCATGCTGGTGATCACTCAGGATGCAGGGGATGAAAAAATAGGAACTTGTAGGTATGCGCCCAAACAGACCACAGAAGCTCAAAATTCCCTCTGGAGAAGGGAAGGAATGGGAGATCTGGTGCATACTATGTGGAATTGTACGACTTACAGGCCCCCCATATGAGGCAATGTTCTGTTTAGGAAAGAGAACAGTAACCAGCTTGGAGTACAACCCCTGAAAGAGTTTTGTCACAGGAACTGGGTCACTGACACGTTGCTACAGAAGACCCTAAAGGGAAAGATTGAGATCTGCTCATTTGTGTGGTGAGTTGGAGTTGAAGAGCCCAAAAGGAAGCAAAAAACAAAGGTTAATTTGTATCACTGGTATATTACTCTTTGAAGTATAGCAGGCTTTTAACCCCAAACTCTGCAGGTGGCTATAAAAACAAGGTTGGAAGGCCTAGATTTGCATACTCCAGGGAAAAAGAAATGAAAGGCAGAAGAATTTGTAGACCTTTACCTAGGCTTCTTTTCTGAGGCGGGTGGGTGCTCCTAATATCAAGGGCTGGTCCAATGAGACATTGTCCCTCAAAAACCATGCGGGTATGGTGCTCCATGGAAACGAGTTTGCTGTTGGTGCTTGGCACGACTGGCCTATTAACACTGCGAGTCTGGCAATACCAGCAGCTCTCATCCTGGAAAGTGCTCCATGGCTATTTTGTTACCAAGAAGGGGTCTCGAAAGCACCTTGTGCAGAACCCAGTGCCTGAATGTCACTTTCAGGCTAACCCCGCAATGTCCAGTCCAGCGAGGCCTGACATGACATTCCAAAAACAAGGGTGAGGATGGCTGTACCAGATTGCTGCTAGAGCTAGTCTCTTCGATTGCAGCTATGCGAGTCTTGATTGAAGAAAAACATTATGAGAAACTACGAACAGAAAAAAAAAAATAGGCTTGACTTTTAACAAGGTGAAAAAAATACTTCCACCCTTGTTGGACACAAGGGTGGAAGTATTTTTTTGCAAGTGTCTAATCCTCCTGTATCTGCAAAAAATAAATCAAGGCAACTGGACTTGCTGTATTTTTCTGAAAAATATTTTGCTGGTCATCCGACCGCTTTCACAATTAAGAATGACTGGTACAAAAATTCTCTGGTTATAAATATGGTGAATGTTGTTCCAATCAACATAATCTGTTAAACAGAACCAGCATGGTATCAGAGTCTTCATGGAGGTAAGGTGTTGACTGCATTTGCATTGTCTCACCCCCCCCCACCACCTCTAGTCAAGCTTGGCTTCTCCATTTTTACATAAATGGCCTCTTCCACACCTCTTTTAAACCAGTCCTCCTCTCTGTCTAGGATGCGTACTTGACTGTCTTCAAAGAAGTGACCTTTTTCCTGTAGATGTAGGTATACTGCTGAATCCTGACCAGTGGGTTTTGCTCTTCTATGCTATGCCATACGCTGGTGTAGCTGCTATTTTGTTTCATTGACATACAATTCTGAGCACGCCTCACTGCACTGGACTGCATACACAATGTTGTTCATCTTGTGTTTTGGCGTTGGGTCTTTTGGGTGAACCAGTTGTTGCCTCAGTGTATTGCTGGGTTTAAAGCAGACACAGATGTGAGGTTTATTAAAAATCCTCCTGAGGCCCAGTCTGGATAGCCGCAAGTTTTAAGGGCCCCTCTGAGATGTTTGACTTTTTTCACCTTGGCCTTTGTGCTGGTGGCTATTTTTTTCCCACCAGCATGTTGATTAAAGCAACATTCACCATATTTATTCTCAGATAATTTTTGTACAAGTCATTCTGAATTGAGAAAGCTGGTCGGATGACCGGTGAAATGTCTACCATGACCTGGATGAATGAGAACCTTCAGACGAATCCTCCTGTAGGTGGCAGTATAACCTGAAGGTAAAAGACTTCCTGTGTCCCTTAATGGACAAGAAAGAATTACATTTAACACGTCCCTGATAACCTCATGCAGCTCTATTATTCAAAGTCCCTGTTTTGCTTTACATAAAAATGTGTAAATGCTACTGCCTGGCATGCAAAGTGCACTCATCACCTAAAAGATGCTAAATTGCCTCTGAATAGAAAAAAAAAGAAAGAAAGAAAGAAAATGCTTAATCTGTAAGTGAAATAAAACATAGAAAGAGAACACTAAGGAAAGAATGAAAGCTAATACCACCTGCAAATGTGATGAAAAGTATAACAATAGGAATGATAGCAAAAGCAAAAAGCATTAACACAGTTCAGGTTTCCTGGAAGCAGCAGCATTTATCTGGCATTCTGCCTGAGAGATTCTCTGATATGGCAGTGTCAAAATGTGTAGATTACATCACGGAAAAGGCTTCAATAATAGAGACATAGCCATGGCCAATCTGCCATTCAAACCTTGCAAATAATGAATTACTGACCTACCAAACAATAGGCACATTTATATAATTTACAGCAATTGTTTTTTACCGAAGAGCAAAAAAATAACAAGTTAAGAGGCAGTTTACTTTCCCAATCATCCTAGTATGTACAAAGTAAGCAGTACTCACTAAAAACACATGTTGTAAATGTGTTGCAATAACTCCAAACAAGTATATAGAAAGTTGACATATGTGTGGTTTTCAGAAGCGATTTTGCAAAGTTAACAGTATCAAAAATGGTCACAATAAAAATGAAATCACAGTATGCAAGTTTGAGCTCCAAACAAGAAGCGAGTTTCCTGATTACCACCAATCATATTCGTTCTTCTGAGATTTTATTGACAACTTTAGTTGGGGGGGGTCACAGCACAATATAAATCAGGGACTCAGAATAATACCACACTTTCAGGACCCCAGTACAGGCTGAGCATCTTACACTTAGCATCATCACAAATGCTCTTCGACTAACTGAAGAATCTGATTTTAGTTACAGGTTGTTTCTTTTCAGACATAAGTCTATTGTGCCGTCATGTGCTGGTTGGTGTCTCCTGTAACCAGCTGGCACATATAGAGAAATTGCCCAGTGACTGACCAGATTAGGGGTTTAAAAAAAAAAATTGAATTAAATCTGATTGGCTTTACTTTTGTTAAGAACTTGCTTTTAATAAGTATAGCCCATTAAGTGAGTAACAGGGAGCTTGGTGGTAACAGGTTTATCTTACTTATAGTTTCTATTACTTTTGAAAATAAAAAATATATAATTGTCCTGTCACTCATCCTCTAGAGAAGAGCTTTTACCTGGTCTTGCAGTTATCACAACATTTTTCAGTTCCCATGATACCATAAGAGGCCTTACGGAGTTGTTTGTCTTCAAAATGAGACAAGATGATCCTACACAAGGGAGCATTGTGAAGTAAATAAAAAAGAACAAGAATTTACACGTTAAATTGAATGAGCACAACAATGGGCTAAAACCAACTTCATTAATTTGTTCTTAGGGGACACAATTATTCATCTTTGTTTAATTCACAGACAGTGATGTCATTCTTACAGAAAGGCATGCAGGTGTGCACTGTATATAAGGGATGTCACTCAAAGTCTATGTCAACTTTATGAAAAACTTTAGGAAACATTGTTATTCTGTCTATTTATCTATCAGTCTGCCATAGCAAACAAAGAAAAAAAAACAGCTTTTATTACATATTTTACATTACCATACACAATCTAAAATTGGAGTTATTCCCACATATTTGCAGAATGCAGAGGGCAGAAAACAAACAGTCTCCTATAGCCTCCAATTATTACTATAATGCATTTAGAATTGGGCACATCTATGCTACAACATTTAAAAGTCTGTCTTACATTCCATGATGCTGGGTTAGTTAATAAAACTAGTTGCTTATACATTCCAGGACACTGTATTTGTTAAAGGAGAACTATGAGGTGAGTGACTTTCACTCAACCTCATAGTTCGAGCCGACAATGAAACTGTCACACGATGGCTCAATAGATTGGGAAGTGAGCGAACACATACCGTCGCTCGCTCACTTGTCGATCATGTCCCTGCAGAGAGCTGTGACCGTCACTCACGGCTCCCTGCAGGGATTCCCCCTCCAGCGATGACTGGCGGAATGGAAGGGGGCGGGTACAGCTAGCTCTGCCTCTAGATAGGCAGAGCCAGCTGTCAATCACGCAGCTGGGTGGATGTCGACAGTAATGTCGCTCGCGGTATGCTGTAGCTCGCGGTATATTGAGCTTTGGGTCAGGGGAGGAACCTAGTTTATGTCCTCCCTTGACCCTGAGGAGAACTATGTGCGAAAACACTTATCCCATAGTTCTCCTTTAATAAACTAGTTACTTATACAGAATGCCCAATATGATTTCCTATTTTACTAATGTGACTACACATAAATGATTTGTTGTTATGGCTTTTGCACTTTGCATATAGAAAATGCACTATCCACTATCTTATTAACCAGGTGAAGAGTTTAGGTGTGCAGCATACAATTTCACCTGAATCCCCTTTGAGTCCTTCTTACACCCAGGGCTTCCTCCATGGTTGTGACTGCTCTGCTTTGTGCAGTCATTAGGACTGGCTGTCAAACTGACAGCCACGTCGAGTCTATGTCCCTGCAGTGCTGATGGCAGTTCCTGTATGAAGAAAGTCTGCAAACAGTTCTAAGCTTTGTTCATAGACACATTGTGACAATACTGTTACTATTTATTTTGATCATTTTTTTTTTTTTAAAGAAGAACTTTCAATAAAAGTTAGGCAAAGGACTAATCGAAAGCATTGCCTGTGGTATCTCTGCAGCTGATAGTTCCCCATTACTGACTTACCATGCCTTGTTCTGCACTGTGTCTGTGTGAAGACATCTTAGTAGAGGCAGGGATTTGCCTTCAAATGTCAGAGCCTCCAGCAAGGGGAACGGTAAGCAGCACAGAAGTGTCATTACAAAATGTACCCATGCACACTCACATATTTTTAAGTGCACTGCGATTTTTCAAGAGACATTCAAGACAAAAAGTAACATTTACAAAAGTGCATGTAACAGATCCAGACGTTCCCTCTAAAATAGCAAATCCTTCCTCCCCCAGCTGTTCTTCACCATTCATATTCAAACACTTTGTTTTGTTTTACTTTTTTGAAGTGTCGCATTATACCCCCCATGGCTCTCTGCCGTGACAGGATCGAGAAGTGAGCGAGCGCCGGAATGTGTTCGCTCACTTCCCGATCTACTGAGCCGACCTGTGACAGTTTCATTGTCACAGGTCGGCTAGAACTATGAGGATGAGTGAAAATCACTCACCTCATAGTTCTCCTTTAATACAAATCAAATTAACATTAGCATACAAGCTTATTTCATGCAGATTTACACAAAGCATGTTGTCTGGATACCATCCTGAATATACAGTATCTTCCGTTAAACTCATTATTAATAAAATAAAATTCTAAATCAGTATTGGATCATACCTGCGCCTGCAATTGCTTGAAAGAAGATATTTTTCCATCTTCGCTAACATTTTCAGTTTGTATTCCCGAAAATGTTTATTTTGGATCTCACTCAGCATGTGCCTTAATAGAAAAAAATACCATTAAAGAGATACTCCAAGCATAGCAGAAATGTTTTTATACTGGTCACAGCCGCCTTTGAACCGCCTCAATACCAGCCAAAATACTTATAATGTCAAATTGCAAGGCAAATAAATAAAAACCTTTTTTGGTTTTTGGATATATGAGACATTTAGACCATCTGACAGGTGTTGTATGATGATTAACCAAATTGAAGAGATTTCTTTACCTGCCCTGTTAACAGAGGTCAGAGGGACGGGAAGTGTTGAAAATCTATCCAAGGGGGTTAGAGACCGCATCAAATCATTTTGTTAGACAGGGGAAAGACTAGAACCTTTGTCAGGCTTTTCTTGTAAATAAAAAAGACATTAGGAGTGGCATATGATAGTAATTATTTTGGAGAAGTAATGTGAGAATCTTAAAGAAAAAAGTTTTATAATCTTAGGCTGAATGGCATGTCAATGAGTCGAACCACAGAAAGAAGTTTGAAAAATATGGATTGCCTTCAAATGTCAGAGCCTCCAGCAAGGGGAACGGTAAGCAGCACAGAAGTGTCATTACAAAATGTACCCATGCACACTCACATATTTTTAAGTGCACTGCGATTTTTCAAGAGACATTCAAGACAAAAAGTAACATTTACAAAAGTGCATGTAACAGATCCAGACGTTCCCTCTAAAATAGCAAATCCTTCCTCCCCCAGCTGTTCTTCACCATTCATATTCAAACACTTTGTTTTGTTTTACTTTTTTGAAGTGTCGCATTATACCCCCCATGGCTCTCTGCCGTGACAGGATCGAGAAGTGAGCGAGCGCCGGAATGTGTTCGCTCACTTCCCGATCTACTGAGCCGACCTGTGACAGTTTCATTGTCACAGGTCGGCTAGAACTATGAGGATGAGTGAAAATCACTCACCTCATAGTTCTCCTTTAATACAAATCAAATTAACATTAGCATACAAGCTTATTTCATGCAGATTTACACAAAGCATGTTGTCTGGATACCATCCTGAATATACAGTATCTTCCGTTAAACTCATTATTAATAAAATAAAATTCTAAATCAGTATTGGATCATACCTGCGCCTGCAATTGCTTGAAAGAAGATATTTTTCCATCTTCGCTAACATTTTCAGTTTGTATTCCCGAAAATGTTTATTTTGGATCTCACTCAGCATGTGCCTTAATAGAAAAAAATACCATTAAAGAGATACTCCAAGCATAGCAGAAATGTTTTTATACTGGTCACAGCCGCCTTTGAACCGCCTCAATACCAGCCAAAATACTTATAATGTCAAATTGCAAGGCAAATAAATAAAAACCTTTTTTGGTTTTTGGATATATGAGACATTTAGACCATCTGACAGGTGTTGTATGATGATTAACCAAATTGAAGAGATTTCTTTACCTGCCCTGTTAACAGAGGTCAGAGGGACGGGAAGTGTTGAAAATCTATCCAAGGGGGTTAGAGACCGCATCAAATCATTTTGTTAGACAGGGGAAAGACTAGAACCTTTGTCAGGCTTTTCTTGTAAATAAAAAAGACATTAGGAGTGGCATATGATAGTAATTATTTTGGAGAAGTAATGTGAGAATCTTAAAGAAAAAAGTTTTATAATCTTAGGCTGAATGGCATGTCAATGAGTCGAACCACAGAAAGAAGTTTGAAAAATATGGCCGATATACAAAGTATTTTTTCTGACAAAAACTAAGTTGGGGCTGGGTGGTGTATGTGGCTTAACAGTGGATGTACACGTTACACAAAACATCTTCAAGGGTAAGACACATTCGGAAATCCTTTCTGCATAGTTAGAATTAGGCCTGGTTCACACCTGGGCGTTTTGTAGCGCGTTCCTACGCTCTGCAAAACGCTCAAAAACCGAAATCCCATTATTTCCTATGGGTATGGTTCACACCTGGGAGTATTACAGGCCGTATGAGCGCGTTTCAAAACGCCCTACGCCCAAAGAAGTACAGGAGCTTCTTTGGGGCATATTTGCCGCGCGTATATATATTGGGTTACAGCCAGGTAGCCCTCGGAAACGTGCGTTTGTCACACGTTTTTTGCCGCGAATCGCAATAAAAATGCGCGGCACGAAAGCGCGACAAACGCGCATATTCGATACGCCTAGGTGTGAACCCAGCCTTAGAATTGTAGAGCACATAGAAATTCACACTATCCTTACACTGTAAAGTACAGTGCTGCCGACACCAAAGAACCAACTGAGCATACAAAACAACTATAAAAATGCTGTAGAAAAAAGATAGCTTTGGGTGTGCTGACAATAAATCAAAAATGGGTGAGAGGCAGCATAAGCGTTACTTTTATCATAAAAGGTGCATCTTTTCTTTAAATATGGACGATTCACTAGTTTGGAGCAATATAAATTCTTGCACGCTGGAAACTGAAGTGTATCTGTGATAGAGGAAAAATTTATGTGTGTGTAATATTACTGTTAATTAAGGCAATAATCATGCAATCCAATTGACAGTAAGTAGCCTGAAAGGGACTATTTTATTAGTTTAAAAAAAAAAAATGTTTTAATCTCATGAAATGTTAACCTCAGTTTTAAAGCTGAACTATGGAGAAGGGTTAAATGCTGATCTTTGTTTATGGTACCACTAAAAATAGATGTTTTGTACTTGCCAAAAAAATACTTTTCTTAAAATCCATTGAGGGACACATGAAATCTTAAACCTTCATAGTATAATGTCACCTACAGGAGGATTGGACACTGGCAAACTAAAAAACTATAGGCCAACCCAGGTTAACCGTTCCCAGTACCAGTAGGGATGCTCCGATATATCGTCCGAAAATGGAACTTTTGGCTAAATGCCGAAAGTGCCATTTTTCTGCCGGCGCATCCCTGACTTCTTTCCTCTCCGCTGGACGCAGAGAGAAAGTGTGACAGCCGGCCGAGCGCTGCGAAAGGAGAGCGCTGTGAGCGGCCGGCGTCTCTCCTCCCACACCGCTCAGCCTCCTATCACAGTCCGGCAGAGTGGTGTGTGGGCGGAGACAGCCTGCGCTGTCACAGGAGGCTGAGCTCTACTCCCTGCACCGGTTGCTCAGCCTCCTGTGACAGCGTGTCATAGAGGAGAGTGAGTGCAAACATTTAGCGATCAGTGATCACTGAGTGTTTGTAGATAATTGAGGACAGAGTATGTTTACTAAATCCTCAATTATGAATGAATGGGAAGTGATCTACATCACCTCCTGTTCATTCATAGTTGTAGTTATCGTAAGCACACTATGTTCTCATGTTATGAATGAACAGGAACAGTTCAAATGCGTCTATTTACTGATAATGTTTTGCCTGAGGAAGGGGATCCTGCGAGACCCCGAAATGTTGCACCAGTGTGATATGCTGCATCTAAGTCAATAAATAGATGCATTTGAACTGCATTTGAAGTGCCGGTGTCCCTGTTTCTATCTACACATGTAACGGTTGCCATCCGTTGAGTACCGCAGCACCCATCCGATTCTTGTGGAGCAAGCGATCAGGCGTGCGATGGGTCCATGGACTTTCTCCTCTTCTTTCAGATGCACCAGACTGTGGGCAGGGCCTCAGTGTCTTCACTTACAATGCAGGACTGCTGGTCCTGCATTTTACGCGATATCAGAGTATCTGCAACTGACCGAGCACAGCTACAAAGAGAAGTGCCTCAGGGGACCAATCACATGGAAGGCAGGAAGTCTGCAGGTGCGAGGGATTATAACGCAAGTAAAACTTATTTTTTAATGGTATTGTAGACAAAAAGAAAATGTAACCCTTGAAGTGAGGGGAGGTGGTTGTTAGCCCCACTGCGAGGGTAGCTTTAAATTTTTCCCATTTTATGCTTTAACTAATATAGTATCTTTCTAGCATGTATCCACTGTGCAGTTAAAGTGAACCTGACCTGGCCTAAAGTAGTAACAGCAGAACTGAAGAGCAAGTGCAACCTGTGTGAGCCTTTAAATAAATCTCTGTGTCTGTGCTTCCCTTATCCAAGGCTTAGACTGTACATAGGGCTTAGACTTCTGTCCAAGGTGAGATTAAGCCCTGACACCCAAACCATCCGAGTAACTATTTAATGATTTAGACACAACCAAAAATGTTCTCCTAACTACTGCCTTAACAGATCATATATTTACCTGTTAAAATTCATGTCTGTGGGAGCCCATAAAACATGACAACTGCTCGGAAGCCCATCTCTTCCAGCTCTTCCAATCTCCTGATAATAGGATTCCATTTCTTTAGGGGCTCCATAGTGGATAACTTGACGAATATCCGGCTTATTGATCCCCATACCAAATGCAACAGTGGCAACAACACACTGGCAAAAAAATAATGGTCATAATTTATTACATAGTTATTATATCCTACGGGTTAAGACATTAGTTTTTTACTTGGCAATAAGCATTGCAAAATATTTTTTTCATTCTTTTTTTTTTTTACCTCCACAGAAAAATATTTTGTAGCCAACAGTCAATGTCTGTAATTAATCTCCTAATCCCAAAAATGTTATAATATACTTTCATGTATGGCAAATTCTTTAACTGCTTGCTATCCACCCGTTATAAATAAACAAGCGGATGGCAAGCTCCCTATTTACAAATGTAAATAAGCATCGGGGGCTACTACGCACAAAAACCACGATTGCGCGGCACGTTACATATTACCGCGCAAGCCAGAGTGCAAACAATAATTGTAGGGCCATCCATCACTGATAACACAAAACTGATGAGCGGTAAAAGCTTTTAAATTGTCACCCATAGGCAATTTGGGTATGGTAGATTTTTTGCAGGTGCACGCAATTTTAAGACTTGACATGTTTGGTGACTATTTACCCGATGTGACCCTGTTTTTTCTATTTTACCAAAAAATTGTCTAGTAATAAATATTTCATAACCTGTTGAAGGGGAGTTGTTTTTTTTTAAATCTTTGATCATTTTTCCTTAATATATTAAAAAATAAAAACCTCAGTGGTGATTAAAGACCACCAAAAGAAAGCTCGGTCTCAAAAAAATGGTATAAAATTAATTTCAGTACAGCGTTGCATGACGGAATAAATGTCAGTCAAAGTACCGCAGCGCTGAATACTGAAAAATGGCCTGGTCATCAAGTGGTAAAACATGTTATTTTACATTGGACCTGCACTCTTACCTGTATTTCGTCTCTCATGAAGCGATGATGTACCTCTCTTCTTGCCTTGATCCCCATGCCAGCATGGTAAGTACCACAGGAAATGCTCAGCTTACACAATTCTGAGGTTACCTGTTCAGATGTCTTTCTGGAGGGGCAGTAAACAATTGTGGCGCCTTCAAATTCCCATCCAGACCTGCAGAAGGAAGTCCTAGGTTAATATCTCTTATTATTATTTAGTCCATACACTATATCAAAGTAAAGTAGGCAATGTTCAAACCTGCTGCTTTCCTTGGAAAAGTTTTAGAAACAGGTAAATCTGCTTTTCATATAACTATTATATTGAGCATGGTTTTGGTAACTCGGGGAACTTCACTCTACACTTGTCTGACATATTTAACAATAAACGCAGAAAGTTAATGGAAATTTAAATAAAGATGGTATGGATTGATTCACCACTAAGACCCTGATAAAAAGGTTATGCATTTTTTGATGCTTGTTATATGTTCACTATGTGATATAATTGTTTTTGTCAATTCTTAAGATAGTCATATGTGGTTACACCCATGATATTTAAATATTACAGGCAGCCTCCTATCTTCCTGAGGAAGCTGTTTAGTGAAACGCAAGACTTTTTGACATGTTATTGACAAATATATGATGAACCCAATAATTACTTTTATCAATATTTAAAAATGGTTACTACAATGCTAATGCCTAGAATGTGGCCGTGTGGTCCAGGGAGGCTACATGCCTATGGTGATTTTAGATTGTATTATGTTTAGGAAGTTGATGTGGATGTGCAACCAACGGGCTCATACATTGGCCCGCCCTTGTTTATCTGTATTTATTTAACAAAATAAAAATGAATTCTCAACAGTTATATGTGTAAATTATATGTTCTCAATGTCTAGAGTGAAACCTTAAAAGCCCAATTTTTTCTCTTTTTGTGCTTCAATTTAACCAGGGGTGTGCTGTCCTGTTCTCCCTGGTGGCTCAGAACAATTTTTTGTATTCTGGAACAAAAATGTGAAGTACAACTAAGTGAGCGTTATATATTTGTATACAATGTTGGGTCATGCTGTATGCATTCTCCTTGTGAGCTAAGATGCATGCCAAAAACGATCCTCAATATGACACCATTTACTAAAAAATCAAACGCATACTCTGGAAAAAAAAAATGTTGTACAAAAAATTCTACTGGTGTATGGCCAGAAGATCCTTCTGCCACTGACCACAAGTGAATGGGGCTCTTCCTCACTGACCATCAATGTAATGGGGCATTTCTCCACTGACAACCAATGTAAGGGAACACTACAATTTTCACCATCTGCCTCTCTTTTTTGGCCATTATTATTGCTGGTTTCGTTTCTTTAATATTACCAAAAATGATGTTGTTGTATAGACCAACCCTGGGTGTCAAATATGCCACATTCCTTTTTTTCTGTTCTTATGTCTAAACTTACTGTTCATGTTAATGTACCAGTTGTAGATGTTGTTTGTTAATATAGTTGAAGATGGGTTTCCTGAGACCTGAAAGTTATTTCAAGGGTTTCCCATGTTTGAAAGGTTAAGAAAGGCTGGTCTAGAGCATTCAAACTGATAAAAACGGGCAAGAATATCTATCCTATAGGAGGTACACATTACAGAGGTGTGGGAACTCTTTGCATACTAACTATCCCAGGTGTGGAATCCAAGAGCACTCAAGAAGATAAAGAAACCTCTAAGTGTGTACTTTGAAATTCTTATGTCAGGAAATCTTAGGATAAAAATAGGAGTACTTTAGCCATAATTTGCAAAGTACCATACCAACAGCTATTCAGTATCTAGACATGCCTCAGATTAACATTGTACAAGAACACTGTGATTGGTTTTAAGTTGTGTGCACACAGACCCCTGATGTCTCCAAATAGAGGACCTGTCACTTCCTCTGTGAAATCACATAGTTGACTTGTTTAAAAAAAATGTAAGTGACATATTAAAAATAAAAAGAAAGCACAATTTTCTTCTTTTTTTTTTAAAGCCCTCCACCCCCATGTACATACAAATGCAAAGCCCACGTTCGAAAACAACTAACTGTGCCACACATTACACATTGTGGAAAATGTCAGAGTGAGAGCAATAATTTTAACACCGTCACTCACTGTTAACTCTAAATTGATGAGCAGTAAAGGGTTTTAGAGCGTTTCCTATGGGCAGTTTTGAGTACTGTAGTTTTTTGTCATTTCACAGCCGTGCAATTTTAAGGCGTGACATATTTGGTATCTATTTAGTGCAACAACCCCATCTTTTATATTACACCATAAATTGGGTATTAAATTCTGCTTGTGTGCACTGAAATTATTTTACATTTATTTTTTTCCTAAAAATTTCCATTTGATAAACATTTGGGCAAATTCTGTGGAACTTAAAAAACTGCAACAAGCATTTTTTTTATTCTACAGGACCTCTGCTTTCAGAAAATATCACCACACCTCTACACTATGTGCTACAGGTGATGCTCAAAGTTAAAGGGTTATTAAACCCTCAGGTGTTTTTGCATATACCTACTGCTAGCATGCAGTAGATATATGCAAAAACTTTAAAAAACAAAAACAAAAAAAAATTTCAAACAGGTTAAAGCTTACCTGTGTCTTCACCGCGCGCTCCCAACCAAAAATCTGAAAAATCCCGGGTGGCCGCAAAGGATGTTGGGGCGGGCGCATTCGCAGTTCAGATTTTCGGACCGGGACACAAGGAGAGACACAAGGTAAGTCTATGGACGGCGTGCACCCGCATGCAGACATTGTGGGACAGGAAGTGCCAGCAAGCACAGAGGAGTCAGCGCTGGATCGGAGACCCGCAGCAGCGTTGGAGGGACAGATGAAAACAACAGGAAAGAAGATCGGATTAAGAGACATAATTTAAGGTAAGTGCTGACATAAAATTGGGG